>NC_052307.1:68408380-68518380 GCF_016432855.1 Salvelinus namaycush
AAACTTATTGTTATTTTCAAATAGAACCTCTTTTTGTGCTTAGTTGTGGTCAATTTGCAGTGTACAAATTATTATAATTATGTGCCGGCCCTCGACCATACGCTCAGACAACAATCGGCCCGCGGCTGAACCTAGTTGCCTACACCTGGTTTACAGGATCAGTGGAGGAGTGTGTGTTTGACAGGAATGCACATTTAACCTCTCGTCTCCCTGCTGCTCTCTCTGCTGAACCATAGCGGTAGCATAGACAAACAGGGGCGTCCCGGAGAGAGTGGTAAGCTAAGTGAGTGAGTGTACAGGTTTAATATGACAGCTACACATCCCTCACCCCCTCAAAGCTCTCTCTTCCAGCCCAGAGAGAGAAGCAAGTCCTGGCTCGACTAGGTCAGGCCCTGGCCCTGGTCGGTGACCACCACGGCCCTGGCACAACTATCCAACTCCAATAGGCTGTAACCTAAACACTGAGTCACCCACTAACACAGCTCCTCTTCAACAAAGACACCCTTTGTGTTTTAGGGTTTAGTTCAGCTCATCCACGTGACTATAGTGTGTTTAACCCTTTAGACTGACTTGCAGCGCTACAGAGTAAAAATACAGAAGTAAGGGGCTATGTCCTGAAATATGAGAGCCAGCTAACCATCCACTGTAGCGAACAGGGCCTGTTTTACTCCAGATGAAATCATGGAGTTAAACACACACAGCCAGCTAACCCTCCACTGTAGAGACAGGGCTGTTTTACTGCCAGATGAAATCATGGAGGTTAAACCACACAGCCAGCTAACCCTCCACTGTAGAGACAGGGCTGTTTACTCCAGATGAAATCATGGAGGTTAAACCACACAGCCAGCTAACCCTCCACTGTAGAGACAGGGCTGTTTTACTGCAGATGAAATCATGGAGGTTAAACCACACAGCCAGCTAACCCTCCACTGTAGAGACAGGGCTGTTTTACTCCAGATGAAATCATGGAGGTTAAACCACACAGCCAGCTAACCCTCCACTGTAGAGACAGGGCTGTTTTACTCCAGATGAATCATGGAGGTTAAACCACACAGCCAGCTAACCCTCCACTGTAGAGACAGGGCTGTTTTACTCCAGATGAAATCATGGAGGTTAAACACCACAGCCAGCTAACCCTCCACTGTAGAGACAGGGCTGTTTTACTCCAGATGAAATCATGGAGGTTAAACCACACAGCCAGCTAACCCTCCACTGTAGAGACAGGGCTGTTTTACTCCAGATGAAATCATGGAGGTTAAACCACACAGCCAGCTAACCCTCCACTGTAGAGACAGGGCTGTTTTACTCCAGATGAAATCATGGAGGTTAAACCACACAGCCAGCTAACCCTCCACTGTAGAGACAGGGCTGTTTTACTGCAGATGAAATCATGGAGGTTAAACCACACAGCCAGCTAACCCTCCACTGTAGAGACAGGGCTGTTTTACTCCAGATAATCATGGAGGTTAACCACACAGCCAGCTAAACCCTCCACTGTAGAGACAGGGCTGTTTTACTCCAGATGAATCATGGAGGTTAAACACACAGCCAGCTAACCCTCCACTGTAGAGACAGGGCTGTTTTACTCCAGATGAAATCATGGAGGTTAAACCACACAGCAGCTAACCCTCCACTGTAGAGACAGGGCTGTTTTACTGCAGATGAAATCATGGAGGTTAAACCACACAGCCAGCTAACCCTCCACTGTAGAGACAGGGCTGTTTTACTCCAGATGAAATCATGGAGGTTAAACCACACAGCCAGCTAACCCTCCACTGTAGAGACAGGGCTGTTTTACTCCAGATGAAATCATGGAGGTTAAACCACACAGCCAGCTAACCCTCCACTGTAGAGACAGGGCTGTTTTACTGCAGATGAAATCATGGAGGTTAAACCACACAGCCAGCTAACCCTCCACTGTAGAGACAGGGCTGTTTTACTCCAGATGAAATCATGGAGGTTAAACCACACAGCCAGCTAACCCTCCACTGTAGAGACAGGGCTGTTTTACTCCAGATGAAATCATGGAGGTTAAACCACACAGCCAGCTAACCCTCCACTGTAGAGACAGGGCTGTTTTACTGCAGATGAAATCATGGAGGTTAAACCACACAGCCAGCTAACCCTCCACTGTAGAGACAGGGCTGTTTTACTCCAGATGAAATCATGGAGGTTAAACCACACAGCCAGCTAACCCTCCACTGTAGAGACAGGGCTGTTTTATTGCAGATGAAATCATGGAGGTTAAACCACACAGCCAGCTAACCCTCCACTGTAGAGACAGGGCTGTTTTACTCCAGATGAAATCATGGAGGTTAAAGCACACAGCCAGCTAACCCTCCACTGTAGAGACAGGGCTGTTTTACTCCAGATGAAATCATGGAGGTTAAACCACACAGCCAGCTAACCCTCCACTGTAGAGACAGGGCTGTTTTACTCCAGATGAAATCATGGAGGTTAAACCACACAGCCAGCTAACCCTCCACTGTAGAGACAGGGCTGTTTTACTCCAGATGAAATCATGGAGGTTAAACCACACAGCCAGCTAACCCTCCACTGTAGAGACAGGGCTGTTTTACTCCAGATGAAATCATGGAGGTTAAAGCACACAGCCAGCTAACCCTCCACTGTAGAGACAGGGCTGTTTTACTCCAGATGAAATCATGGAGGTTAAAGCACACAGCCAGCTAACCCTCCACTGTAGAGACAGGGCTGTTTTACTCCAGATGAAATCATGGAGGTTAAACCACACAGCCAGCTAACCCTCCACTAGCTACCCGGAAGGAACAAGGGCTGTTTTACTGCAGATGAAATCATGGAGGTTAAACCACACAGCCAGCTAACCCTCCACTGTAGAGACAGGGCTGTTTTACTCCAGATGAAATCATGGAGGTTAAACCACACAGCCAGCTAACCCTCCACTGTAGAGACAGGGCTGTTTTACTCCAGATGAAATCATGGAGGTTAAACCACACAGCCAGCTAACCCTCCACTGTAGAGACAGGGCTGTTTTACTCCAGATGAAATCATGGAGGTTAAACACCACAGCCAGCTAACCCTCCACTGTAGAGACAGGGCTGTTTTACTGCAGATGAAATCATGGAGGTTAAACCACACAGCCAGCTAACCCTCCACTGTAGAGACAGGGCTGTTTTACTCCAGATGAAATCATGGAGGTTAAACCACACAGCCAGCTAACCCTCCACTGTAGAGACAGGGCTGTTTTACTGCAGATGAAATCATGGAGGTTAAACCACACAGCCAGCTAACCCTCCACTGTAGAGACAGGGCTGTTTTACTGCAGATGAAATCATGGAGGTTAAACCACACAGCCAGCTAACCCTCCACTGTAGAGACAGGGCTGTTTTACTCCAGATGAAATCATGGAGGTTAAACCACACAGCCAGCTAACCCTCCACTGTAGAGACAGGGCTGTTTTACTGCAGATGAAATCATGGAGGTTAAACCACACAGCCAGCTAACCCTCCACTGTAGAGACAGGGCTGTTTTACTCCAGATGAAATCATGGAGGTTAAACCACACAGCCAGCTAACCCTCCACTGTAGAGACAGGGCTGTTTTACTGCAGATGAAATCATGGAGGTTAAACCACACAGCCAGCTAACCCTCCACTGTAGAGACAGGGCTGTTTTACTCCAGATGAAATCATGGAGGTTAAACCACACAGCCAGCTAACCCTCCACTGTAGAGACAGGGCTGTTTTACTCCAGATGAAATCATGGAGGTTAAACCACACAGCCAGCTAACCCTCCACTGTAGAGACAGGGCTGTTTTACTGCAGATGAAATCATGGAGGTTAAACCACACAGCCAGCTAACCCTCCACTGTAGAGACAGGGCTGTTTTACTCCAGATGAAATCATGGAGGTTAAACCACACAGCCAGCTAACCCTCCACTGTAGAGACAGGGCTGTTTTATTGCAGATGAAATCATGGAGGTTAAACCACACAGCCAGCTAACCCTCCACTGTAGAGACAGGGCTGTTTTACTCCAGATGAAATCATGGAGGTTAAAGCACACAGCCAGCTAACCCTCCACTGTAGAGACAGGGCTGTTTTACTCCAGATGAAATCATGGAGGTTAAACCACACAGCCAGCTAACCCTCCACTGTAGAGACAGGGCTGTTTTACTCCAGATGAAATCATGGAGGTTAAACCACACAGCCAGCTAACCCTCCACTGTAGAGACAGGGCTGTTTTACTCCAGATGAAATCATGGAGGTTAAACCACACAGCCAGCTAACCCTCCACTGTAGAGACAGGGCTGTTTTACTCCAGATGAAATCATGGAGGTTAAACCACACAGCCAGCTAACCCTCCACTGTAGAGACAGGGCTGTTTTATTGCAGATTAAATCATGGAGGTTAAACCACACAGCCAGCTAACCCTCCACTGTAGAGACAGGGCTGTTTTACTCCAGATGAAATCATGGAGGTTAAACCACACAGCCAGCTAACCCTCCACTGTAGAGACAGGGCTGTTTTACTCCAGATGAAATCATGGAGGTTAAACCACACAGCCAGCTAACCCTCCACTGTAGAGACAGGGCTGTTTTACTCCAGATGAAATCATGGAGGTTAAACACCACAGCCAGCTAACCCTCCACTGTAGAGACAGGGCTGTTTTACTGCAGATGAAATCATGGAGGTTAAACCACACAGCCAGCTAACCCTCCACTGTAGAGACAGGGCTGTTTTACTCCAGATGAAATCATGGAGGTTAAACCACACAGCCAGCTAACCCTCCACTGTAGAGACAGGGCTGTTTTACTGCAGATGAAATCATGGAGGTTAAACCACACAGCCAGCTAACCCTCCACTGTAGAGACAGGGCTGTTTTACTGCAGATGAAATCATGGAGGTTAAACCACACAGCCAGCTAACCCTCCACTGTAGAGACAGGGCTGTTTTACTCCAGATGAAATCATGGAGGTTAAACCACACAGCCAGCTAACCCTCCACTGTAGAGACAGGGCTGTTTTACTGCAGATGAAATCATGGAGGTTAAACCACACAGCCAGCTAACCCTCCACTGTAGAGACAGGGCTGTTTTACTCCAGATGAAATCATGGAGGTTAAACCACACAGCCAGCTAACCCTCCACTGTAGAGACAGGGCTGTTTTACTCCAGATGAAATCATGGAGGTTAAACCACACAGCCAGCTAACCCTCCACTGTAGAGACAGGGCTGTTTTACTGCAGATGAAATCATGGAGGTTAAAACTTCTTGCGACTACAGGGGGTGCTGTTCCGAATTAGCATTTTGTCGTCTCCAAATTAAACTGCCTAGTACTCAATTCTTGCTCGTACAATATGCATATTATTAATTCTATTGGAAAGAAAACACTTTCTAGTTTCATACAAAGTTGGAATGATGTCTGTGGGTGACCCAGAACTCTTTCTACAGCGAAATCCATGACAGACAGTGAAAGGTCTGAGAGCGAAGCTCTGGTTTCAGATCAGTTTTTAAGGTCTCTGTCTATCCTATGGAACGACACGAACTGCACCCGCCTTCCCCTGGATGTCAGTAACCAATGAGAAGTGGAATGGGCCTTCTCCGTAGCTCTCAGAGGTTATAAAAGACCAAGGAGTGAGAGTAGCCCCCCTTTCGACGCTCGCCCTTACGCAGGAAGGGACCTCCGGACGCCATTTTCACAGGCTCGGTTATCAACTTGAAATGTATCCGTCTGTAATTTAATTCGATATAGGACTTAGAAACATCATAAGGTAGTTAATTTAAACCGTTTTATAGGAAATTATATCCGTTTAGTGCGATTTTGAGGAATTTCTTTGTTGTGCACTCTGAAACTTTGGACACGTTTTGGGGTCCCGTTCGATCGTTAGTGGATATTTCGAAGGACAGAGGACATCTATCGACCAAAAGACGTTTATAACATAGAAAGGATACATTGCCCAAGAATATGATGGAAGAACAGCTCATAGTAAGCAATATTTAATATGATAAATTGTTGTTCTGTCGAAATATTTTAAACGCATATTTCGCCATTTTGTTTGGTATAGCTTCACTTGGCGAACCCTGTATTGAAAAGTAAGGATAATTTTACAAATGTAAATCAGCGGTTGCATTAAGAACTAATTTGTCTTTCGATTCCTGTCAACCCTGTATTTTTTAGTCAAGTATATGATTAGCTTTCAATTAAACTAGATCACTCTGATAGATGACGTCAGACATATTGAGGCTTGATTTCCTAGTATTTTTATTGTGTAACCACGGTTTTGTATGGCTAAATATGCACCTTTTCGAACAAACTGTATATGTATGTTGTAAAATGATGTTACAGGAGTGTCATCGGAAGAATTCTGAGAAGGTTAGTGAAAAAATTAATATCTTTTGGCGATGTTGACGTTATAGCGCTCTTTGGCTGGAATCGATGCTCTGGTAACGTTTGCACATGTAGTATGCTAACTTATCGATTTATTGTGTTTTCGCTGAAAAACGCTTAGAAAATCTGAAATATGGTCTGAAATCACAAGAACTGGGTCTTTCCATTGCTATGCTTTGTCTATTTTTATGAAATGTTTTATGATGAGTAAATTGGTCATACACGTTGCTCTATCTAGTAATTCTAGTCGATTTGTGATGGTCGGTGCAATTGTAAACTGTGATTTCTACCTGAAATATGCACTTTTTTCTAACAAAAACTATCCTATACCATGAATATGTTATCAGACTGTCATCTGATGGTTTTTTTTATAGGTTATTGGCTATCAATATCTTAGTTGAGCCGAATTGGTGATAGCACCTGAAGGAGTAAGAAACTGATGGAGTTAGAATAGTGGTGTATTTTGCTAACGTGTTTAGCTAATAGATTTACATATTTTGTCTTCCCTGTAAAACATTTTAAAAATCTGAAATGGTGGCTTTATTCACAAGATCTGTATCTTTCATCTGGTGTCTTGGACTTGTGATTTAATGATATTTAGATGCTACTATCTACTTGTGAAGCTATGCTAGCTATGCTAATCAGTGTGTGGGGGGTGGGGGGTGATCCCGGATACGGGGTTGAGGTTCGGTAAAGGTTAAACCACACAGCCAGCTAACCCTCCACTGTAGAGACAGGGCTGTTTTACTCCAGATGAAATCATGGAGGTTAAACCACACAGCCAGCTAACCCTCCACTGTAGAGACAGGGCTGTTTTATTGCAGATGAAATCATGGAGGTTAAACCACACAGCCAGCTAACCCTCCACTGTAGAGACAGGGCTGTTTTACTCCAGATGAAATCATGGAGGTTAAACCACACAGCCAGCTAACCCTCCACTGTAGAGACAGGGCTGTTTTACTCCAGATGAAATCATGGAGGTTAAACCACACAGCCAGCTAACCCTCCACTGTAGAGACAGGGCTGTTTTACTGCAGATGAAATCATGGAGGTTAAACCACACAGCCAGCTAACCCTCCACTGTAGAGACAGGGCTGTTTTACTCCAGATGAAATCATGGAGGTTAAACCACACAGCCAGCTAACCCTCCACTGTAGAGACAGGGCTGTTTTACTGCAGATGAAATCATGGAGGTTAAACCACACAGCCAGCTAACCCTCCACTGTAGAGACAGGGCTGTTTTACTCCAGATGAAATCATGGAGGTTAAACCACACAGCCAGCTAACCCTCCACTGTAGAGACAGGGCTGTTTTATTGCAGATGAAATCATGGAGGTTAAACCACACAGCCAGCTAACCCTCCACTGTAGAGACAGGGCTGTTTTACTCCAGATGAAATCATGGAGGTTAAACCACACAGCCAGCTAACCCTCCACTGTAGAGACAGGGCTGTTTTACTCCAGATGAAATCATGGAGGTTAAACCACACAGCCAGCTAACCCTCCACTGTAGAGACAGGGCTGTTTTACTCCAGATGAAATCATGGAGGTTAAACCACACAGCCAGCTAACCCTCCACTGTAGAGACAGGGCTGTTTTACTCCAGATGAAATCATGGAGGTTAAACCACACAGCCAGCTAACCCTCCACTGTAGAGACAGGGCTGTTTTACTCCAGATGAAATCATGGAGGTTAAACCACACAGCCAGCTAACCCTCCACTGTAGAGACAGGGCTGTTTTACTGCAGATGAAATCATGGAGGTTAAACCACACAGCCAGCTAACCCTCCACTGTAGAGACAGGGCTGTTTTACTGCAGATGAAATCATGGAGGTTAAACCACACAGCCAGCTAACCCTCCACTGTAGAGACAGGGCTGTTTTACTCCAGATGAAATCATGGAGGTTAAACCACACAGCCAGCTAACCCTCCACTGTAGAGACAGGGCTGTTTTACTCCAGATGAAATCATGGAGGTTAAACCACACAGCCAGCTAACACTCCACTGTAGAGACAGGGCTGTTTTACTGCAGATGAAATCATGGAGGTTAAACCACACAGCCAGCTAACCCTCCACTGTAGAGACAGGGCTATTTTACTGCAGATGAAATCATGGAGGTTAAACCACACAGCCAGCTAACCCTCCACTGTAGAGACAGGGCTGTTTTACTCCAGATGAAATCATGGAGGTTAAACCACACAGCCAGCTAACCCTCCACTGTAGAGACAGGGCTGTTTTACTGCAGATTAAATCATGGAGGTTAAACCACACAGCCAGCTAACCCTCCACTGTAGAGACAGGGCTGTTTTACTCCAGATGAAATCATGGAGGTTAAACCACACAGCCAGCTAACCCTCCACTGTAGAGACAGGGCTGTTTTATTGCAGATGAAATCATGGAGGTTAAACCACACAGCCAGCTAACCCTCCACTGTAGAGACAGGGCTGTTTTACTCCAGATGAAATCATGGAGGTTAAACCACACAGCCAGCTAACCCTCCACTGTAGAGACAGGGCTGTTTTACTGCAGATGAAATCATGGAGGTTAAACCACACAGCCAGCTAACCCTCCACTGTAGAGACAGGGCTGTTTTACTCCAGATGAAATCATGGAGGTTAAACCACACAGCCAGCTAACCCTCCACTGTAGAGACAGGGCTGTTTTACTCCAGATGAAATCATGGAGGTTAAACCACACAGCCAGCTAACCCTCCACTGTAGAGACAGGGCTGTTTTACTGCAGATGAAATCATGGAGGTTAAACCACACAGCCAGCTAACCCTCCACTGTAGAGACAGGGCTGATTTACTCCAGATGAAATCATGGAGGTTAAACCACACAGCCAGCTAACCCTCCACTGTAGAGACAGGGCTGTTTTATTGCAGATGAAATCATGGAGGTTAAACCACACAGCCAGCTAACCCTCCACTGTAGAGACAGGGCTGTTTTACTCCAGATGAAATCATGGAGGTTAAACCACACAGCCAGCTAACCCTCCACTGTAGAGACAGGGCTGTTTTACTCCAGATGAAATCATGGAGGTTAAACCACACAGCCAGCTAACCCTCCACTGTAGAGACAGGGCTGTTTTACTGCAGATGAAATCATGGAGGTTAAACCACACAGCCAGCTAACCCTCCACTGTAGAGACAGGGCTGTTTTACTCCAGATGAAATCATGGAGGTTAAACCACACAGCCAGCTAACCCTCCACTGTAGAGACAGGGCTGTTTTACTGCAGATGAAATCATGGAGGTTAAACCACACAGCCAGCTAACCCTCCACTGTAGAGACAGGGCTGTTTTACTGCAGATGAAATCATGGAGGTTAAACCACACAGCCAGCTAACCCTCCACTGTAGAGACAGGGCTGTTTTACTCCAGATGAAATCATGGAGGTTAAACCACACAGCCAGCTAACCCTCCACTGTAGAGACAGGGCTGTTTTACTGCAGATGAAATCATGGAGGTTAAACCACACAGCCAGCTAACCCTCCACTGTAGAGACAGGGCTGTTTTACTGCAGATGAAATCATGGAGGTTAAACCACACAGCCAGCTAACCCTCCACTGTAGAGACAGGGCTGTTTTACTGCAGATGAAATCATGGAGGTTAAACCACACAGCCAGCTAACCCTCCACTGTAGAGACAGGGCTGTTTTACTGCAGATGAAATCATGGAGGTTAAACCACACAGCCAGCTAACCCTCCACTGTAGAGACAGGGCTGTTTTACTGCAGATGAAATCATCGAGGAATCAATGGTATTAACAAATCATTAATCCCCTACACAATTGAGAACTGATGCTCATTCAAAGCGCATCATTTTGATTTACACCATCTATTCGCACTTTGTCTTAGCATTGGCAAAGACAGCACTGAATCAATGGTGGCAGTTAGTAATACAGCTATTCTTCACATGTAAGCTCAATACACGCTTCACTGGAGACAGGGTCAGTGGAGAAGAAGAGAAAGGAAGAATGAAAGACTGGGAGAGAACGAGTGTGGATCATCCTCTATGAAGGAGTCTGAGAAGTCCCAAGGTGACATAGCGGTGACATTGGATGTTGGAGACAAGGAAACAGGGACACACTCTCACACACTAGACGGGTCAGATTGACCTGTATGAAGCTGATCTCCAGGTCCAGACACATCTGATGTAGAAAGTGTAAAGTGGATGACATATGTAAGAGGCTCCAGTGTAATGGGATACTATAGCCAGGGCCTTTTGGGGACAAGCACGCCAAATTGTAGAACTTCAAGGTCGTCACGTTTCAAACCAAGCCTAGACTTGGGAAGATTAAAAAGTGAATGAATTGGATCAAATAGAGAAAGCATGGGAGAATGTGGTTAAGAGGCTGATGGAAAGGCATGAGAGGACACCAGGGTATTCCACATGCTACCATGCAGAGACAAAAAGGAGACAGTATTTTCAAACGGCGAACTGAAATGAGCCTTCTTACTGGAGAGGTGGTGTCCACTGAAAGCTAGACCTGGACAAGAGTTCTTGGGCTTTGTTAGGGGGGTCGTTGACATTTGTTCATTATAAACTCCTAGGACAGTGGTTCCCTGCTCCGGTCATCAAATACCCCCAACAGTACATTTTGATTGTAGCCCCGGACAAGCACACCTGAACCACTGATCTACTGTAGGACACCTGAGTTGTGTCAGTACACACAGTACTCTGTTTATCTCGATCCTTATCTCTCATTAAACACCCACATTAACAACCTAGGAGCCCAAACCCACCCAGCCGGTCTCCCAGGCCAGGGTATTACACCTCAGCCACCATGTTTCAACACTTGTTTGTCTGTCAGACAGACAATTCCCTTATGCTAATGTTGGTACGACATGCATTTCCCCGCGGCTACACTAGCGCTTTTAACTTTTTATTACCTGAGTGTTCTGGGGGCTCAAAGGTCACATGCACAAAGCCATTTGCAGGTGGGCTCGCTGAATATATAGCGCCATAAAAGTCAGTCTGCCATGCCTGCCCGAGCACAATTACAAATGGTATTATGTAAACCGATTTGTGTTCTCTAGTAATAGCGTTACCTTTACCTCAGCTGAGACCACTTCACACGGGGCTGAAATGGACTGTTCCCCTCACCTCTAGCCTGCTCAACCAGCCGTCATATTCCCAGTCGCTTATTGGTTAAATGGGCGCTTTTGCCAGAAGCATTTGGGATCTTACAGCAGGGTTTTGAAAGGCAAAATGAAGTCAGTCAATCAACGTTTAGGAAGGTATGTTTGTAAAAAAAGGAATATGATATTCAGAGAATATTACCACATACAGACCTAGTCATAGAGCTAAATACACACACAATCTCGCACAGACACACACATGCTCGCGCACACAGGTGAACACATGAGCAAGTGCGCACACACACACACAGGCAGGAGGAGCATGCCCAGAGGAAAGGACATCTCTCTCTGTGTCAATACTGTTGAAGGTATGTGCTGAATTGACATTACTGTGTCGGGATTAACACAGACAGCCCACAGGGAGAGAAGACTGTCCTACAACCCACAGAGTAAAGAAGACTGCCCTTACAAGTCACATCAAGAGAAAACACAGTGGATGATGACCCCAGACAACCATACAGCTAGCACAGTGGTCTGGCACAAAACTGTACAAAACATCATACACCCCAACATCACTCCCAGAGCATGGTCATACACTGATCCATTTATTCTCTCCCTCTTCCCTCACTCCCCTCGTCCTCTCTCTCTACCATCCCTTCCATTGAGTGTGGATATGTTGAAATTAATTGGCGTGCTCCATCTTATTGAGTAAGTCTCAGGGTTTGGGCTGGAAACTGATGAAATATCAGGGAGAGATCCAGTGGCAAGGGATAAGTATGTAGATGGGGTTACAGGTTAATTCCCATTGATTTAACTCAGTCTATGTACAAGTGCTTGTGAGAGGGAGGCCCACCATGGTAATAACAGTCAGCAAGGTAGCCACAGACAAAAACCAGGAATCACTGACACTACAGACACACTATCTGATAGAGGCCATCGCTGATATGAGCCAACATGCACTGAAACACACATGCAAGCAGACACACACACACACACACACACAATCACACAATCACACACACAGCGACACATGGCAGGGGGCGAGTAGGACGATGTTCCTTCATTGATGTGCATGTCGGCTGTACTGACAAGGCGTGATGGAAATACCCAGCTCTCTGCTGCATCTTCCTCAGACAACAGAGAATCCAATAGGCACGCAGTGCGTGGCTAATGCCCTCTTCCAAACAAACGGAAACACTGATCAATGTCCAGCAATCAGAGGATCGACCTCACATGATATCATTGGCCTAATCCAGGCAGATAATATCTAATCAACACTGGTCCCTCTGCTCCTCTCCTCTTTGCTCAGTAGTTCTATATCAGCCAATCAGAAGGGAAGAGTTTAAGATTGGGTCAAATTTTTTAAAAGCAGCGCTTCACAGAAGATGCTATTCTCCTGGGGCTAAAGTAAAATTAGGATACAATTGAGACTGTTTCAATGTTGACCTTTTTCAACATGAGTGGATCTTGATAGATATTGAGACTTGAAACATTAACATTGTCTCTGTTTTTCTCAAGAAAAAAAGAAAATAAACATAAAACCCCAGGTGGAGGAGCCTAGAGGGTAAAATGCCATTAAATATAAGTGAGGGGAACAGAGAAAAAGCAATGCAAACGGTCACACAAAACATGTTTACTGAGTGAAAAGGAACTCCATTCAGAAAAGTAGTCCTCTTACTTATGATACAAAAAAAAACAAGGAAAATACAGTGATTACACATTGGGGCTCACATGTTTGCCATTTAGCATCCAATTTGTCTGCTCCCCTTTCTTCTCTGCTAACCCCTGATACACAGTATCTCCAATGAGCTAGGCTGTTTGTTTGTATATGCAGAATGAATGGTCACACCAACAATTACTTTGTGCAAAATTTCCATGGAAAAATAATTTAGCAAATTAACTTTCATGATATTTGTCCCCTCATCTCGCTCTCTCTCGTTCTCCCTCTCGCTCTCCCTCGCTCTCTCTTGTTCCCTCTCTATTTCTCTTGCTCTCCCCATATCCCTCTCTCTCTCTCTTGCTCTCTCACTCTCTCTCTCTCTCTTTCCCTCTTTCTCCCTCTCTCTCTGTCTCTCTCTCTGTCTCTCTCTCTCTTTCTTTCTCTCTCAGTAAGTGTATGCACCATGAACACATTTAATTTTCTTCGTTAGTCTGCGGTGGGCGAACCCAGAGGTGAGCTTTAATAAGGATCAATGGCACTTCGTCTGGGACAGGGCCCCACTCCGCCACATGCAGATCACACAGCAGGCCAGGGATTCAATTAAAAAGAGAACCTCCAACCACCACCACCAGATATTCAATTAAAGGATGCATGTAAAGGTTCACTGGCTTTTTGTGTTGCTGTTTCTGTTTATGCAATGAGCTTTTCATATTAGGAATCAATACGTAATCTGGGAGGGAGCACATTTTTGACATGGCTCAGTCAGGAGGGGAAAGAGCAGTGACTGTCGTTAAGCTGGAATTATGTCTTTAAAAGAAGATACCGGACAACCCCCACTATTCTTTGCATGGAGGACAGGAAAAAGAGAGGTAGCCATACCACTAAGCAATCATTCGGAACATATGAAGGACACTTTAAGAGTCTTGTGTAATCATATACCCTAGCAATGCAACCTGGGTATCGGAAAGACCATTGGCACAGTACTGTAGCTGGAGCCCATCGCCACCTGTGTGGCCAAAGTCAGTGATGTGTATGTATCGATTGGGATGCACTCTACGCCGCCTCCAGTGATCCACATTAAAACCATTTACAGAGTTCCCCCTCGCAATCAGCCCAGCCAATGGGCTAAGAGCAGGGGGCCTCGAGACAGCCCCACCGAGCCAACGCGGGTGTGTGTTTTAGCCTAATGAAATGGCATCTATATAGACTATAATCCTTGTAACAGGATTGAGCAGGGACACCCATGTCAATATTAGCAAATGGGATTGCTGGCTTTTCATAGCTGTGCGTGTGCACTTGTGTGTGCGTGCGCATGCATGCATGTGTGTCTGCGTCTATGCTCTCCTTACGTCTCCACTCTAGCTTTTAGTGTGACCCAAATCTAAGAGTTCTGGCGTTAGTCTTCCAATAGCTGGGCGCATATCAATTCCCCCACCAACATGATTAGGAGATTTAAGACCCTGAAGTTCCTCTGAAGTTTTTTCATTAATCCGCGCCAGATGCACCCTTGTGGAGATGTTCCAAGGTAGAGGCATGCGTCCAGGGGAAGCTGTGTCGACAGAAACGTGAGTGCATGAAATCCCATCGATACAGTAAATATCAGGCCAGTTAATTAAGGTGGTCTCAGACATTAGCTACCCCTCTCTCCACTGCGGCTTGGCAACCCACGCCGTGCGGCAGCGACGGGTTAAGATGCTGCGGTTCAGATCACACCGGTTTTGGGGGCACTTTTATGGACTGTCAAATCTGTTGAAAGCCCTGCATGGCTCACATCAGACACAGTAGGTAGTGTGTGGGGGATGTTCACAGGCCTCCATGTTTCTACATGCGTTCTAACAAACACCTGTATGCACTCCTGGAGTAGGGTTTTCAGTTGGGGTCAATTTCACCCAAATGGAACAGTCTAATACATTTATTTATTTAAAATGATCAACTTCTTTTGGCTAAAGAACAGACACAAAAGCCCCTCTCTGCTACAGTACTCCTTCCTCCTGCCTCTGCCTCTCTCTCTGTGTCATGTATTACATCCAATAAACCCTCAGCTCCAAAAATGAGAGATCGAGATTCAGAAAAGAGAGGGAGGGAGGGAGGGAGGGAGGGAGGGAGGGAGGGAGGGAGGGAGGGAGGGAGGGAGGGAGGGAGGGAGGGCAAAATGAGGACTAAAATTACCATCTGTATGAAAGGTGAGACTGGACAGACTATTCACATCCTGGCCATTACCTATAAATAGTGTGCCGCGCTCTGCTAATGTGCCTGGATTAGTGGCAGAGGAAGTAGACAGGAAGTCATCACACCTCCTTCACCCCATCTCCCCCATCCCAGCAGACATCACCCTATCCACCTGAACCATTATCTGTTGGAGGGCCTCCTCCCTCCCATTCATAAAAACATCTCTACTACACACAGAGCGCAGCCACAGCCCGGGACGGCCGCGTCCTCTCCATTCACAAAAAGGACATACAGGGTTCAGTTTCAGTAGCTGATAATCTAACAGGATGCTGCTCTCTTTTCCTCTTTATTAGACCCCATGAAGTGAGTGTGCAACATGATCCCCCCCTCAGGGCCTTTTGTCATATTTATATAGAGGACAGAAGTGTGTTAGGAGGCTGAAGTGCTCCTCTTTTGAGGTATGACTTATTTAATGAAACACTCAGAAGGATGTTCTTCCCTGTGTGTCTAGTATTCCTAACCTGCTTCTTATCCTTGGCAACTGTAGTATGCAAGACATACATGCTTTATGAAAAAGTTACAATTGAACCAAGAATGAATAGTTTTGGGTTTGGCTCACATTTGACATAAATGACACCGAATCCCTATCATTGACTTGACCACCTATCTACATATAGACACACCCCTTGTTCTGTGCAGAAACATCTAAAAACAGAGTATTTACAAGCTACTACTAGTCCAAGCAGAACAGAAGTTTTGCTGTGTACCAACACATAGAGCTGCAGCTGACTTCTCTCTCTGTGTTAGTGAATAGAGCTACAGCTGACTTCTCTCTCTGTGTTAGTGAATAGAGCTGCAGCTGACTTCTCTCTCTGTGTTAGTGAATAGAGCTGCAGCTGACTTCTCTCTCTGTGTTAGTGAATAGAGTTGCAGCTGACTTCTCTCTCTGTGTTAGTGAATAGAGCTGCAACTGACTTCTCTCTCTGTGTTAGTGAATAGAGTTGCAGCTGACTTCTCTCTGTGTTAGTGATTAGAGCTGCAGCTGATTTCTCTCTCTGCGTTAGTGAATAGAGCTGCAGCTGACTTCTCTGTGTTAGTGAATAGAGCTGCAGCTGATTTCTCTCTCTGCGTTAGTGAATAGAGCTGCAGCTGACTTCTCTCTCTGCGTTAGTGAATAGAGCTGCAGCTGACTTCTCTCTCTGTGTTAGTGAATAGAGCTGCAGCTGACTTCTCTCTCTGTGTTAGTGAATAGAGCTGCAGCTGACTTCTCTCTCTGTGTTAGTGAATAGAGCTACAGCTGACTTCTCTCTCTGCGTTAGTGAATAGAGCTGCAGCTGACTTCTCTCTCTGTGTTAGTGAATAGAGCTGCAGCTGACTTCTCTCTCTGTGTTAGTGAATAGAGCTACAGCTGACTTCTCTCTCTGTGTTAGTGAATAGAGCTGCAGCTGACTTCTCTCTCTGTGTTAGTGAATAGAGTTGCAGCTGACTTCTCTCTCTGTGTTAGTGAATAGAGCTGCAACTGACTTCTCTCTCTGTGTTAGTGAATAGAGTTGCAGCTGACTTCTCTCTGTGTTAGTGATTAGAGCTGCAGCTGATTTCTCTCTCTGCGTTAGTGAATAGAGCTGCAGCTGACTTCTCTGTGTTAGTGAATAGAGCTGCAGCTGATTTCTCTCTCTGCGTTAGTGAATAGAGCTGCAGCTGACTTCTCTCTCTGCGTTAGTGAATAGAGCTGCAGCTGACTTCTCTCTCTGTGTTAGTGAATAGAGCTGCAGCTGACTTCTCTCTCTGTGTTAGTGAATAGAGCTGCAGCTGACTTCTCTCTCTGTGTTAGTGAATAGAGCTACAGCTGACTTCTCTCTCTGCGTTAGTGAATAGAGCTGCAGCTGACTTCTCTCTCTGTGTTAGTGAATAGAGCTGCAGCTGACTTCTCTCTCTGTGTTAGTGAATAGAGCTACAGCTGACTTCTCTCTCTGTGTTAGTGAATAGAGCTGCAGCTGACTTCTCTCTCTGTGTTAGTGAATAGAGTTGCAGCTGACTTCTCTCTCTGTGTTAGTGAATAGAGCTACAGCTGACTTCTCTCTCTGTGTTAGTGAATAGAGCTACAGCTGACTTCTCTCTGTGTTAGTGAATAGAGCTGCAGCTGACTTCTCTCTCTGTGTTAGTGAATAGAGCTGTAGCTGACTTCTCTGTGTTAGTGAATAGAGATGCAGCTGACTTCTCTCTCTGTGTTAGTGAATAGAGCTGCAGCTGACTTCTCCCTCTGTGTTAGTGAATAGAGCTGCAGCTGACTTCTCTCTCTGTGTTAGTGAATAGAGCTGCAGCTGACTTCTCTCTCTGTGTTAGTGAATAGAGCTGCAGCTGACTTCTCTCTCTGTGTTAGTGAATAGAGCTACAGCTGACTTCTCTCTCTGTGTTAGTGAATAGAGCTACAGCTGACTTCTCTCTCTGTGTTAGTGAATAGAGCTACAGCTGACTTCTCTCTCTGTGTTAGTGAATAGAGCTGCAGCTGACTTCTCTCTCTGTGTTAGTGAATAGAGCTGCAGCTGACTTCTCTCTCTGTGTTAGTGAATAGAGCAGCCTACTGCTTTCCAGCACCACAGCAGCCTGCTATGTGAGACGCTCCCTCACCTTTCCCTCTCTCCTAATCACCAATTAGGACTCCATTAGTTTGGCCTGGCAGCTCATTTGCTCTGGAGGAGGCTGAGGGGGCTTGGGGTGTGGGACCTCTACCCACCATGTTCCGCTCGAGTGACCACGGCGCTGGGCGGCTGTCACGGCAACGCGCCACGTTGCCCCTCTCCACCAGCGCACCACCCCCCTGTCTCCCCTCTCTCTCTCCCGCCTCCTTCACCTTCCGCCGATAATAACGGCTAACCCCACCAACAGCCTTACCGGGGAAATCCACCACTACAGTGGCAGCCGGCACGCCTCTGAGACTCTCCTTCAGAGGACTAGGAGGAGGAGAGGTGGAGGAGGGGAAGTGGAGGAGGAGAGGTGGAGGAGGGGAGTGAGGGGAATCTGTTGGAGGGAGAGCCTGAGACACCAGAGAGTCTGGCGAAGCGGCTTGTCAGGCACTTCATTAAATTGCCGTCCCCTCGGTGAAGCGGGTGAAGTGGGACCCTTATTAGCCGAGCGGGGAGACATCCTTCAAGGGCTGTGAGACGCGCCACAGTCCCACTGCCAGCTGCCTGGAGGAGGTAGGGAGCAGAGTGGGGTATGGGGGGAACAGATGATGACGACAAGGGCTGGAGGAGAAGAAGGTATTGGGGCTAAGGAGGGGGCTGATGAGGGAGTGGGAACCGAGTCACATTTAAATCACTGAATAGCCCCTTAGCGACACAGTGGAATTACCCCCAGTGGCACGCGAGACGAGGCCCAGAGCCTCCCAGGAACTTGTTAAGGCCTCTGGCTCTCTCTTCGTCTCTCTCCCCCTCATCCTCCTGGCTAATGTCACACTGGAGAGCCCTGGTCAAAAGTTCACCCCGTGCATATGTAAAAAGGTAGCTGAGTGCCAGAGGCAGTAGGCAGGGGGATACAGTGAGTGTGTGTGTGTGTGTGTGTGTGTGTGTGTGTGTGTGTGTGTGTGTGTGTGTGTGTGTGTGTGTGTGTGTGTGTGTGTGTGTGTGTGTGTGTGTGTGTGTGTGTGTGTGTGTGTGTGTGTGTGTGTGTGTGTGTGTGTGTGTGTGTGTGTGCGTGTGTGTGTGTGTGTGCGTGTACGTGTGCGTGTGCGTGTGCGTGTGTGTGTGGGAGAGCCCTGAGGCAGAAGGACCCTGGTGACTGGTCTGTCCAGGTGTCTTTCTGGCACCAGTCCCTCCCCTCCATCCAGCACATTATCCCTACAGCATCTACACTGTACTGTACTGTCTCCTGCTAATCATGTTGTTACATTGAGGGGCAAATCATAAGTGGCGATATACATAAGCTTTCTCAGACAGTTACTAAAATATTTAATTTAAATCAGTTGCATGGAACCTTGTGTAATTCCAACATTATTCAAGTTAGGATTTGGCCTTATGCAATGGAGTGAACTTTTAACAAAACCCTTGACTACCAGACAGAGACATATAGAGACCTGTAGTGATCAGGCCAAATGAGACAGAGACATATAATCAAATCAAATGTTATTAGTCACATGCGCCGAATACAACAGGTGTAGACCTTACAGTGAAATGCTTACTTACGAGCCACGACTCCATGAAGCATTAGATATTACAGTTTTGAATGTCCTGTTGGTAGTTTAATTTTGCGCGTAGGTCATCTATTTTATTCTCCAAAGATGGTACGTTTGCTAGCAGAATGGAAGGAGGTGGGGGTTTATTCAATCGCTTACAAATTCTCAGAGGGCAGCCTGCCCTTCGGCCCCTTTTTCACCGCCTCCTCTTCACGCAAATCACAGGGATACGGGCCTGTTCCCGAGAAAGCAGTATATCGTTCGCGTCGGACTCGTCAGACTCATTAAAGAAAAAAAAGGATTCCGCCAGTCCGTGGTGAGTAATCGCAGTCCTGATGTCCAGAAGTTATTTTCGGTCATAAGAGAGGGTAGCGGCAACATTATGTACAAAATAAGTTTAAAAAATAAGTTACAAAAAACACAATCGTTTGGGGACACGTAAAACGTCTGCCTTCTTCTCCGGCGCCATTACAGTTATATAGAGACCCATGTGGTGGTGATCAGAACCAAAAAATGTGATCATATTATTCCAGTGCTAGCCTCCCTACACTGGCTTCCTGTTAAGGCAATGGCTGATTTCAAGGTTTTACTGCTAACCTACAAAGCATTACATGGGCTTGCTCCTACCTATCTTTCCGATTTGGTCCTGCCGTACATACCTACACGTACGCTACGGTCACACGACGCAGGCCTCCTAATTGTCCCTAGAATTTCTAAGCAAACAGCTGGAGGCAGGGCTTTCTCCTATAGAGCTCCATTTTTATGGAATGGTCTGCCTACCCATGTGAGAGACGCAGACTCGGTCTCAACCTTTAAGTCTTTACTGAAGACTCATCTCTTCAGTAGGTCATATGATTGAGTGTAGTCTGGCCCAGGAGTGTGAAGGTGAACGGAAAGGCTCTGGAGCAATGAACCGCCCTTGTTGTCTCTGCCTGGCCGGTTCCCCTCTCTCCACTGGGATTCTCTGCCTCTAACCCTATTACAGGGGCTGAGTTACTGGCTTACTGGTGCTCTTCCATGCCGTCCCTAGGAGGGGTGCATCACTAACGTGATCTTCCTGTCTGGGTTGGCGCCCCCCCTTGGGTTGTGCCGTGGCGGAGATCTTTGTGGGCTATACTCGGCCTTGTCTCAGGATGGTAATATCCCTCTAGTGATGTGGGGGCTGTGCTTTGGCAAAGTGGGTGGGGTTATATCCTGCCTGTTTGGCCCTGTCCGGGGGTATCATCGGATGGGGCCACAGTGTCTCCTGACCCCTCCTGTCTCAGCCTCCAGTATTTATGCTGCACTAGTTTATGTGTCGGGGGGCTAGGGTCAGTCTGTTATATCTGGAGTATTTCTCTTGTCTTATCTGGTGTCCTGTGTGAATTATATGCTCGCTCTAATTCTCTCTTTCTCTCTTTCTTTCTCTCTCTCGGAGGACCTGAGCCCTAGGACCATGCCTCAGGACTACCTGACCTGATGACTCCTTGCTGTCCCCAGTCCACCTGGCCGTACTGCTGCTCCAGTTTCAACTGTTCTGCCTGCGGCTTTGGAACCCTGACCTGTTCACCGGACGTGCTACCTGTCCCAGACCTGCTGTTTTCAACTCTCTAGAGACAGCAGGAGCGGTAGAGATACTCTGAATGATCGGCTATGAAAAGCCAACTGACATTTACTCCTGAGGTGCTGACTTGTTGCACCCTCGACAATTACTGTGATTATTATTATTTGACCATGCTGGTCATTTATGAACATTTGAACACCTTGGCCATGTTCTGTTATAATCTTCACCCGGCACAGCCAGAAGAGGACTGGCCACCCCTCATAGCCTGGTTCCTCTCTAGGTTTCTTCCTAGGTTTTGGCCTTTCTAGTGAGTTTCTCCTAGCCACCGTGCTTCTACACCTGCATTGCTTGCTGTTTGGGGTTTTAGGCTGGGTTTCTGTACAGCACTTTGATATATCAGCTGACGTAAGAAGGGCTATTTAAATACATTTGATTTGATCAGGCCAAATGAGACAGAGAGGAGTGATCACCACTTCAGATCAAGGAAGTGCTTGCTAATAATGGAACAAAGTGGAGTGAAGAGATTAATAAATGTCAAGAGTCTGTTTTTCATTCAGCTGATTTACATTTCTACCTTAATTGGTGCAGAGGATGTTCACTAGTTACATTCTCCTGATCTCTTTGCAAG
The DNA here is from genome assembly GCF_016432855.1 of Salvelinus namaycush. Classification (NCBI taxonomy): domain Eukaryota; kingdom Metazoa; phylum Chordata; class Actinopteri; order Salmoniformes; family Salmonidae; genus Salvelinus; species Salvelinus namaycush. The sequence goes on from NC_052307.1 coordinate 68,429,994, forward strand.
ATAGTCTTTACAAAAGCAAAGGCTATCAGAAACCTGTAGAAAGTGAATGGACATTACAGCCTACCGTACAATTACCTCAAGGAGGTCATCAAATCATGAGTGACAAACCAAACCAGACGTACATAATAAATGTGTTGTCTCTCTGTCTTTCGTTTTGTATGGCTTTTCCCCCATCTGCATTATGCTTGCGTCTGCAGCCTGGGGAAATCTCCATGGATCCCAGGAGCATGTACAAGCAATTAGAACAATAGCATCTTTACACCCCTGCAACCAATAAACAAGCTAATGTCACCAGCACTAGGCGCTACGGCTAAGACACTTAGCATCTGGGGCAATACTCTTAGTCTGGTCCCAAATGGCACCCTATTCCCTATATAGTGCACTACTTTGACCAGGGCCCATAGGGCTCCCATAGGGCTCTGGTCAGAAGCACTATATAGGAAATAGGGTGCCATTTGGGAAGCACTCTTGGTTGGATTAGACAGAGGCTCTGTGCGTTTAATACCCCACCATAAAGAAGGTTTAAAGAAATGCAACATGCACTTTATTAAAAGGACTCTAAGGAAATAATATCACACATATAACCACAGAGACAACACATCGCACTTAGAACGTACATTTAGAAAGCTTCCCTGTTTAATTTGAAGTGTATATGAACACCCCCGCCGCCGCTAATATTGCTTGTGTCTTGGGGGGTTTTGAGCTCTTATTGTGAAGTGATATTCCGCTGAACTTCATGGCTGATAAAAATGTGGAACACAAAGTTGAAGATTGTTGAGTTGGTGATATCCATTTTCATCACTCATGGTATGACCTTACCAATACACATTTCAAAACAATGATATTCCATTCACTACTACAATATTCTAGACATCCCTAAGACTGTGGGTGGCTATATCTGGAAGTGTGAGGGGGGTTTACTGTAAAGGGGTTATATGGTGAGTATCAGTGGCTGGGCTTAAGGCCATGTCTGGAGGCTGTGACCGAGGGCTTGGCCTGGGCTGTGGCTGGATAATGTGGACAGGGGCTTAGCCGGTCGCAGCGGCAGAGGTTTGGTGGTGCTGACTGGGCAGAAGACAGGGGATCTCCAGGCCTAACTTCCAGGGCTAACCTCCAGAGGGGGAGAGGGGGAGAGAACCGAGGGAGCAATGGGAAGCCGCTCAGCCACAGGTGCAGCCTGGTCCTGGGCACTTCCCCAAACTGTACCACACCAGAGGCTCACACAAGGAAGTATTTTCCATGAGTTGGCACCTTTTCTCTCTTCATACCTTACCATGGCTTTACCAGAGAGAAAAACAAAAGGAAGAAAGAGAGGGAGAGAGAGAGGAGCCCTAGAAACACTGGGACCAAAATGTGTGTGACCATGTCTCAGGTTCCTGCCTGGCTGCTTGGCTTGGCCTCGCCCCAAGGGTTTAACAGCAGCCCAGCCCTGAAAGAGTGCCAATCCCTCCAGTGTCCAGTCTCCAGCTTCCTCTTACTCGAACTAGAAGATCTTGGCTTTGTTTTTACACCTTCCCTTTTTCTCTCTCCTCTTTAGATTCCATTTGATTCTGTGTTTTATGAGAAGGTCTGAAGGGACTTTTCCTTTACCCCAGGTAAATAATCCATGCAGCTGAGCAAACAGCACTGAACCAACCAATACCCAGCACCGAAGCCTACATGAAACTGGGCACATGGAGAGAAGGAGGGGAGATAGAGAGATGAGAAGGGAATGAAAGAGGAGAGAGATAAGTGTCAGATGTGAGTGGGTTCTGGACGGTGTGAAAGAGAAGGAGGATGAGAGGGAGGTCGGTCAGCTGCTGTGTCCGAGACAGAGGAGTGTTTGATGGTCTGAATGTGTGCCCATCCCTGGGTCTGGCTCTGGTCATGGATGAGGTCCAACAGAAGGCCACCCTCCACCACCATCTACAACCAGCAGCATAGCTCCAGTCTGGGCCAGAGGGTGGAAGACAGCCCCATGCAGAGACAGTAGGCAGATTGGTTACATAACCCAGTGCCTAAGCTAGGGGGAGACCCGGCCAAATACTGCTCAAAGGGCCCCTCCAGGAATGGGCAGACTGTGACAGAGAGAGAAACAGTGTAACAGTGTAAAGAATAGCTATGTTCTCCCTCCACTTCTTCATCAGAAGTGTTCTAAGATAAAACAGCTTCTGTCTGTGTGCTTTCATCAATCACCATCTGAACTTGTGCAGATATATCGCTCCATTAGATTCCAAATACATATGTTTGTATTTATTTTGTGTGTGTGTGTGTTCATAAGAGAGAGCGTGGACTGCACATTGACCTTGAGTAGCCTCTTAGTCTGTAGCAGTGTGGACTCACATCTGCAGTCCCACATGCTTTATTGGCATGACAGGACAATGAAGCTGCCAAAGCAGTTAACAGCAAAACTACAAATTAAAACACTTGATCCAAATGCTGTCAGAATTTGGCTTGAAAATGACACTGAACACAATTCTAACTGTAATCTGTTGCCTAAACCCTAAAGACCCCTTTCTTCCATCTAACAGCTGCCTGTCTTAAAGCCTTCTCTTCTGTTCCGGGTCAGTTTGATCCTCAACTGAGTTTTTAATCACTAACCATGCTTGTATTCAAAGTTTTTATGCGAGTAAAGTCATATCGTATATAAAAAAAAATCACGACAGCTGTGATAGAAACAGGAAGTTTCAGTACAATTTATAAATGCAGACAGATAATTTGTTTGTTCGCCATGGTAGGATCTTTTTGTGTGTGTAAAATGAATTATGCAGTAAATGGTGGTGGAAACGGCTTCATGTGCAAATATAATAACGATCATATTGAAGTAGACTTGGAGTCACGCGATGATATGATGTGTGCTCATACCACTACGACTCACGAAACCACACCGTTTATTAGGTTACAGATGAAACAAGTTATGATGAACTTCAAAGGTTGGTGAAAGTGCAGGGTGATCTTGATGCTGCTTATCAATAAATATGAAGGCTCTTATTCTGGTGACATGGTGATCGATGCATGACTACCGTTTGATAAATAAAAATATTCTCCCTCTTATCCATAATAATCTCATCATATAGACTAGCCAACCCACACAGCCTACCCGCCTATACATCAGTGCTACCATCACTGTATCTAAGAGTTGTTGGCTAGAGCACAGGTGCCAAGACCAGAGTAGGCACATTTGCTATTTAACACAACAGTTTTTGTGACAATGGAAACGCATTAAACTTTAGATTTTTATTCTGTACATGAAAATATAAGCGCAAAAGTAGGCCTACACTTTTTGTGCAGTATATCAGCAAGCGTTGATTTTTATCGCAACAAATACAGGTATGTTTGGTGGAAACATACCACTGCTGGAAAATTTGTGAATTTTTTCTTCATGCAGAATCTAGAATATTTGCATGAATATATGTCGCCAATTTGATGGAAACTAAAATACCATTTAACCTAAGACAAATGTCCATGACCCTAGGGGTTCCAAAAGTTTTTTACTCAGGCCATACTTCCAGCATTGGGGAACACTCAAAAAATGTGGGGTTCAACAAGGATTCTTATAAGATCCTCAAAGTTAATTTAAGAACCTTAGGCTTCTTGGCACTGAAAATGGCCCACAAAAGGTTCTTCCAAGAACCCCATAGGAGGTGGGGTTCATCAAAGGACCTCCTTAGTTGGTGCAGGCACTTAACTGATTTTTTTTAAAATCTTTTCCATTTAAGGTTTGTCCCTTGTATGATCTAAATGTATATCATTTTATGATGATTCCATTTATCTTTCGTATTTGTGCAAATCTTTCTAAAACACTATTCAATGGGCACAAATAAATGAATATCAATAAACAAGGGGGTAAGAATATGTAAGCTATAAGAATATGAAGGCTATAAGAATATGAAGGCTATAAGAATATGTAGGCTATAAGAATATGAAGGCTATAAGAATATGTAGGCTATAAGAATATGAAGGCTATAAGAATATGTAAGCTATAAGAATATGAAGGCTATAAGAATATGAAGGCTATAAGAATATGAAGGCTATAAGAATATGTAGGCTATAAGAATATGTAGGCTATAAGAATATGAAGGCTATAAGAATATGTAGGCTATAATAATATGAAGGCTATAAGAATATGAAGGCTATAAGAATATGAAGGCTATAAGAATATGTAGGCTATAAGAATATGAAGGCTATAAGAATATGAAGGCTATAAGAATATGAAGGCTATAAGAATATGTAGGCTATAAGAATATGAAGGCTATAAGAATATGTAGGCTATAAGAATATGAAGGCTATAAGAATATGTAAATTATAAGAATATGAAAGCTATAAGAATATGTAAATTATAAGAATATGAAAGCTATAAGAATATGAAGGCTATAAGAATATGAAGGCTATAAGAATATGAAGGCTATAAGAATATGTAAATTATAAGAATATGAAGGCTATAAGAATATGAAGGCTAAAAGAATATGAAGGCTAAAATAATATGAAGGCTATAATAATATGTAGGCTATAAGAATATGAAGGCTATAAGAATATGTAGGCTATAAGAATATGTAGGTTATAAGAATATGAAGGCTATAAGAATATGTAGGCTATAAGAATATGTAGGCTATAAGAATATGAAGGCTATAAGAATATGTAGGCTATAAGAATATGTAAGCTATAAGAATATGTAGGCTATAAGAATATGTAAGCTATAAGAATATGAAGGCTATAAGAATATGTAAATTATAAGAATATGTAGGCTATAAGAATATGAAGGCTATAAGAATATGTAGGCTATAAGAATATGAAGGCTATAAGAATATGAAGGCTATAAGAATATGAAGGCTATAAGAATATGAAGGCTATAAGAATATGTAGGCTATAGGAATATGAAGGCTATAAGAATATGTAGGCTATAAGAATATGAAGGCTATAAGAATATGTAAATTATAAGAATATGAAGGCTATAAGAATATGAAGGCTATAAGAATATGTAGGCTATAGGAATATGAAGGCTATAAGAATATGTAGGCGATAAGAATATGAAGGCTATAAGAATATGTAAATTATAAGAATATGTAGGCTATAAGAATATGTAAGCTATAAGAATATGAAGGCTATAAGAATATGTAAATTATAAGAATATGTAGGCTATAAGAATATGTAAGCTATAAGAATATGAAGGCTATAAGAATATGTAAATTATAAGAATATGTAGGCTATAAGAATATGTAAGCTATAAGAATATGAAGGCTATAAGAATATGTAAGCTATAAGAATATGAAGGCTATAAGAATATGTAAATTATAAGAATATGTAGGCTATAAGAATATGAAGGCTATAAGAATATGTAGGCTATAAGAATATGAAGGCTATAAGAATATGTAGGCTATAAGAATATGAAGGCTATAAGAATATGAAGGCTATAATAATATGTAGGGTATAAGAATATGAAGGCTATAAGAATATGAAGGCTATAAGAATATGTAAATTATAAAAAATGTAGGCTATAAGAATATGAAGGCTATAATAATATGAAGGCTATAAGAATATGTAAATTATAAAAATATGTAGGCTATAAGAATATGTAAATTATAAGAATATGAAGGCTATAAGAATATGAAGGCTATAAGAATATGTAAATTATAAGAATATGTAGGCTATAAGAATATGTAAATTATAAGAATATGTAGGCTATAAGAATATGTAGGCTATAAGAATATGAAAGCTATAAGAATATGAAGGCTATAAGAATATGAAGGCTATAAGAATATGTAAATTATAAGAATATGAAGGCTATAAGAATATGAAGGCTATAAGAATATGTAAATTATAAAACTATGTAGGCTATAAGAATATGAAGGCTATAAGAATATGTAAATTATAAGAATATGAAGGCTATAAGAATATGAAGGCTAAAAGAATATGAAGGCTATAAGAATATGAAGGCTATAAGAATATGAAGGCTATAAGAATATGAAGGCTATAAGAATATGAAGGCTATAAGAATATGAAGGCTATAAGAATATGAAGGCTATAAGAATATGAAGGCTATAAGAATATGTAAGCTATAAGAATATGTAGGGTATAAGAATATGAAGGCTATAAGAATATGAAGGCTATAAGAATATGAAGGCTATAAGAATATGTAGGCTATAAGAATATGTAGGGTATAAGAATATGAAGGCTATAAGAAGATGAAGGCTATAAGAAGATGAAGGCTATAAGAATATGTAAATTATAAGAATATGAAGGCTATAAGAATATGAAGGCTATAAGAATATGAAGGCTATAAGAATATGTTGAAGGCTATAAGAATATGAAGGCTATAAGAATATGTTGAAGGCTATAAGAATATGTAGGCTATAAGAATATGTTGAAGGCTATAAGAATATGAAGGCTATAAGAATATGAAGGCTATAAGAATATGAAGGCTATAATAATATGTAAATTATAAGAATATGAAGGCTATAAGAATATGAAGGCTATAAGAATATGTAAATTATAAGAATATGAAGGCTATAAGAATATGAAGGCTATAAGAATATGAAGGCTATAATAATATGTAAATTATAAGAATATGAAGGCTATAAGAATATGAAGGCTATAATAATATGTAAATTATAAGAATATGAAGGCTATAAGAATATGTAAATTATAAGAATATGAAGGCTATAAGAATATGAAGGCTATAAGAATATAAAGGCTATAAGAATATGAAGGCTATAAGAATATGTAAATTATAAGAATATGTAAATTATAAGAATATGAAGGCTATAAGAATATGTAGGCTATAAGAATATGTAGGCTATAAGAATATGAAGGCTATAAGAATATGTTGAAGGCTATAAGAATATGTAGGCTATAAGAATATGTTGAAGGCTAGCTGTATTGGGTGCAGATGACTGATGTCATGAACGTCGTCAGGGTGGAAATGACCGGACCAAGGTGCAGCGTGGTGAGCTTACATTTCTTTTTATTTATGAATGTCGCCAACAAAAACAAGAAACAACAAAACGAACGTGAAGCTGACTAGGGCTATACAGGCCACTAACACAGACAACTACCCACAACTAAGGTGGAAAAACAGGCTGCCTAAGTATGATTCCCAATCAGAGACAACGATAGACAGCTGTCCCTGATTGAGAACCATACCCGGCCAAAACATAGAAACAGAAAACATAGAAATAAAGAAACTAGAATGTCCACCTTAGTCACACCCTGGCCTAACCAACATAGAGAATAAAAGCCTCTCTATGGCCAGGGCGTGACAACTGAACTGCTCACTTTTGTGTCCGTGTCTGCAGATATACAGACGAGAAGGCATACAAAGTTATGTCAATTGGTATTGGTATGTTATGCAGATCACATGTACCATCCTCCTCCCTTACAACTTCAATGAATATCCCATAGGCCTCTACATTATAGACAAGGTGTGTGAATGAAAACCAGTCAAAACAGTTTTTTTCATTCACATTCACCACAAAAACCAAGGTATGAATTCTGTCATGTGCATATTTTGTTAATCATCTGTATAATTACTGTTTTTTGGGATTCACAGACTTCACCCCCCCTACACCTCTGATGAATATAACAGGAAACCCGTTTGATCACCATGCACTGCAAAATCATTGTGGCTGTGGATATGGAGAACATCAACACACGAACATCCTCACACCAGAGGATAAACCCATTGGACTTGGGGCTCTGCTGGGAGTTTACCTCATATTTAGATTTTTTTTTGTCTGCCTTCCCACTAAAATCATAATAAACAATGAGAACTAAAATATTGTGTTATTGTTGTTATTGTTATGCATATTATTATTAATAATAATAATGAAAGGGGAGGGGGGTAGTTCAAAGATAAACCCCAAAATGTTCTTCAAAAGGTTCTTCAAAAGGTTCTTCAAAAGGTTCTTCGAGGATCCATTAAAAGGGGTTATTTTAATAACAATTTAAAAGGTTCTTTGAAGAACTTATAGGGGTTCCCCCTAAAGGATACTCCAGGAACCTTTTCTTTTTAGAGTGTGAGCTAGTTGATCTGGACATTTCTGACAAGTTATTAATAGCTCTCTAAGATATGAAATGACTGGCATGCTAAGATGAAAATGTATGATGCACTACCCAATTCAAAATTGCACCTTGTGCGTTCTACTATTACAACTTGCAAGAGTAAGTTGAAAGCTTGAATGAGTTTAATATATATAGTATTATTTTATTTGGGGGGGGAGACCCGCGCCGCCCCCCTGCCGACCCCTCACAGTTTGGGAACCACTGCTGTACTTGATCTGTAGTTGACTCTGTACTTGGTCTGTATTTGACCTGCAATTTTAGCTTTGACCTTGACGCTATAGACAAATGGTATTATGTGCAGTAAAGCTCTAATCTTGATGATTACAAGGATAAATGCATGTTTTCCCTGTGATATTCAGAGGCTGAAGGACAGTGATCTGAAGTTTGCCTGAAAATGAGCTTAAGCTGTCATAAATGTAGTAAAATGTCATAATTTGATTGAATGACGACTTTGGTACAGTAATCAAACATGTGGCTCTATATTCGGAACAGTTGGGTCTATCAACTCAGGGAAAAAAGCATATGAAATAGGACATTCTCAGCTACTGGAAAATACATTTTGGGAGGATCTATAATCTTGATGTACTTACTGTAGTCATACGGGTAAAATTGACCAGTAGCATAACTTGTGTATCTTTTTCGAACACAAGGGAATGGTTAAATCCCTGCCCTGTATTCCTACAGATCCACCAACATGTTCTCTCCACTTATCCAATCACACTATCCCTCCATCTCTCCCTCTCTCTCATCCTCTGTCCAACTCGGAGAGGGCGAGAATTGAGAGTGTTCCTGCAGGACCCTGGAGGTGTGGGGTGAGACAGAGCGTAGCATGCCAGTAGATGATCCAGGTCTTGGACACTCCAATTGCTCTGGAGAGGAACTCTCCAGGCATGGAGCACGGAACCCCAGAATGCTGCTCTCTACTTCCTGGCCAGGACCATAGTTGGGAAACAAGTAACTGAATATCCTTACTGCTTCCAGGAGAGAGGAGAGTGCAGAACAACTCTCCTTGACTTCAAATAATAAAAAGAGGAGAGGAGGAGAGGAGAGGACAGGCGGATCATAAAGAAGTGTGTGGGGAATTGTCCGGGCTGTCCAAGAAGAACTGCTCCCCTCTCGCAGGCTAAGGCTGAGTCCTGGTCTGCCAGGAAAAATATTGGTTCTGAATGAGGGGGATGCAGTACTAGCAGGTCTCTAGATAGTACTCTCTCTGCCATATTGGATCATCTCATGTTTGCGTACAATATTGATATACAGCTGGCTTTTACTGTTAACCTGAGGTACCTTTCCAGATTCTACACTTAACCCATGCTAGCCTCTACACACATTTTATAGATTATTATATCAGACTAACAGTCATCTACATCGCTTCACATGATCATTGATTTGAAACTGGACAAACTCCCATACACTGCACATACCATATAATGTATCACCAAAATGTATTGTTTCAGTAATGATATCCTATCAAAAGTAACATCCTTTATCCATGTTCAGCATGCCAGATTACAACAGCTTGACAGTAGCTCCCATCCTTGTACTACAAACAAACAGAAATAAGACAGTCTCATCAGAGTATCTTCAACAGATGGGCCTGTTTAGTCACTCCAAGGCCCATACGTCTGCAGCTCTCTTTTCAGTGAGCACTTTGACGCAGCAGCATAATACCAGGATCAACACAAGCCTTGCAGGCACACACGTGGAGGAAGAGGAAACAGAGCTAGAGAGAGCTGGGGAGAGGCAGCAGGAGCGGAGCGTTGGCAGAGTGCTGCAATGTTTTCACAGCACATTACGTTTGAGTACACATCAAACACGCCACGCGCCGCTCTTTGATTGTCTCTGGCGGGACCTGTTTCTGACAGGTGTTAGACAAGGTCCCTTGGTAATGGAGCTAGCACCGAGCTACCTAGCTACGACGACGCTGGAAATACACACTGGTAATGACACATCACATAGTTTCCAGAGGCGGAGATGACAGGGACCTCCCAGACGAGCGTGTTTGTGTTGAGTTAAAGTTTGCGGAGGCAACGCCATTGATATGCCAGTTATATCATAATCCCGTAATTGCAGGAATATCACGGTGTCAAGTTTTTAACGAGCGCACTTGAGCAGGGTCCCTTCAGCGGCTGTCTAGGCTTGCACAGGCTTGAATGGAACAACTGCGGCGCTTTACTGCCACTCAGTACAGTTGGAAAACCTAAATAAAAGTCATATTGTATTATCATCAATCCCTCTTCATGATAGGACTGTTGAATGAATGAATGAATAGATGAATTAATTAATTATTATTGTCCTTCAAGATGAGAGCGTTTTGCCTTACCTCATCATTTGCCCACCAACCCTTTTAAACTCCTACACTACACTAGGCCTGTTCACCATCCACTGCAGATACTGTCCAGAGCTAACCTCATTAAGTACTCTTTGAGTCTATTTTTAGCCATACAGTACATCTAATGGGAAGGATTTCCAACCAATGTGATGACCTCTTTCATCACAAGCCTTTCCATGCCTTCATCAGCAGTGACCACATAGTGGTGGTAACCCAGGCAGCAGTTATCTTTTAATTAACAAATATAACCTCACTCTGGTGGCCACATGTCTATCGTCTCCAGAGGACACATTCCCCCCCATCTCCAACCGCAGTGTGCAGTGCAGTCAGTGGGGAGTCAGTGGGAGTCAGTGGGGAGGGGGAGTAGTACCATGTGGAGACTGCTTTAATCGCATCGCCCCTTCCGCTAGAATAACTCAGAGTACTTTCTTGGCAAAGGCGTCCAAGGCTCAGGGGTTACTGCATGGTCGATCCTCCTGCGCGGTCCTTTCCATTCTGATTCAATCAATCTTTATTCCATCCACCGCCAAAATCAATTGCGCTCCGCCAGAGGGGCTGGGCAGGGATGCTTGGTTAAGCCACGGGAGGGATCGAGTCAGCCAGGGTCCTCCACTCAGGCTGGCCAGCAGAGGCCAACTCCCAATACTCTCAAATAGATGCCTTACTATGGCTCCTGACCCTCCTCTTATAAACCATTGATCTGGAAGGGATGCAGAGACCATATTTCTGCCATTTTGACCAGTGGCTGTAAAGTGAAGGAGAGGTAGAAAGGAAAGGAGACTACAGGCTGGATGCTCACAGAACGAGGAGAGGGGTCAGAGTGCTGCTAATATGGAGACAGTGAGTAAATGATCTGGTTGGCAAGCCCATTCATCAAGTTAATTCCCTCCCCCTCCCCCATCCATCCCCCAGTTGATTGGCTAATAAACGTCAGGGAAGTAGCTCAGTGGTACGCCCATTGTTAAGAACATTTGAATTGTTGTGTGGTTAGGCCAAGAAATCTGTTTCACCGTTTTTAAATTCTAATGGTCCTATTTCAGTTTGATTTATTGAGCTGTAAAGTAGATTGTATTGTTGTGTAATGCATAGTGTATTGTAGATTGTATTGTAGTGTATTACATAGTGTATTGTAGATTGTGTTAAGTAATATATTTTCCTTTTCCTTACTAATCTGATATTCAACAGTAAACAGTAACAGCTGTTGGGAAGATGTGCCATTCCAAACTCCATGGAACCCTGCTCCGACACACTTCCGACCGTATAGAATAAAAAACCCATTGTCATTCAGCCCCAGTCTCAGGGGTCATACATAATACCTATACTTCTTCTGGGATTGAAAACCGACAAACCTGAGGTTCAACCCCATTCCTCAGAAGCTCCACTCCTCCCTCACCTTGCACTTTCCACCCAAGCTAGGTGTGGACACATTGGGCCACTTCAGTTCACCTCATGGCCAGCAGCTGGCAGCTGAACAAATATGAGGCCTGTTTAATGAGCTCTTTAAGAGAGCTGGAAGTGGCTGGTCTCCATGTTCTAACGCAGAGGAGTTGTGGGACTACATGGGCCTCTCAAGACCTCCTGCCCAGCCTGTCTGGGCTCCACCTCTGGGTCTTTGGATGTTCAGAGGAATGGTGAATGAATGGATCATGATACTGTACCGGTCTGTGGTAGTGTGGTGAGGTACTGTATGTTGTTTATAGTGTGTTGAGCTTGGTGATTGGGAATGAGTAACATGCATTTAACTTTTACATCTCTCTGTCTGTTCTGTCTGTCCAGCAGTCTGTCCACATCTGTCTTACCTGCTACCTCTCTTTCCATCTCTTTCCACATGTCTCTTTCCAAATGTCTCTTTCCTTCTCTCTCAACCAGGCGGAGGAGTCTCTTCCAGGCAGGCTAATGACTGGCCCCCGCCCCAGTCCCTCGGTTGAGCTGTTTTTCCAGCAGCTAGCCAGCCATCCCCTGGGGGGAAGGAGGGCAGATAGAGGAGGCTGACTGGCCTTAGCCCTGGCCCCGCTCCAACACAAACACAGAGCCTTGAATCCTCATCACCCAGCCTCACACAGCCTCAGCCAGAACACTGCCTCTATTGTGAGAGAAGGGAGGATGAGGGGAAGAGAGGATGAGGGGATGAGAGTAGGATACTTGATTAGGATACCTTAATGAGACTACCCTGTCATATTGCATGGGCCCCAGTCCAAGCACTACTATACTGACACTGCTCTTTAGTAACAATGAGAAGGAAAGGGACCATACGTTGTGCAGCTGCTGAACTTCTTTGAAATATGCCATATCTCTCTTCAGTTCTCTAAATGTGCTGAACTAGCCTCGGGATTATTTGTCTATCAGATATAAACAACTTGTTAGGGAGTAATTCATTAAGCATATGAGTAATGTAGTCACAATGGGTAGTATAAAAAGTAACTCAATCTAATGGAACATTATTCATTTGTGTAGATATTTCTCAAGTATGTTATTTATGTCAATAGAAGACACTCAAGTCACTCATTATGACAAATTCATTGAACCACATTTTCGAACAGAGGCCTAAAAGGCACCAGTATACAATCTGGAATTCCAACCACTTGAAATATAATAATAGGCCCACACGTTCAAGCAATTACACAAATATTTCAAGTGTGGAATTGTAGACGGATAATTTGGCCCCATTGATTTTCCCTTCCTGATTCTAAATGCAGAATGCCTCCCTCCAGTGAATGGTTACCGTGTGTGTGTGTGTGTGTGTGTGTGTGTGTGTGTGTGTGTGTGTGTGTGTGTGTGTGTGTGTGTGTGTGTGTGTGTGTGTGTGTGTGTGTGTGTGTGTGTGTGTGTGTGTGTGTGTGTGTGTGTGTGTGTGTGTGTGTGTGTGTGTGTCAGTAAGTAAGTAGGTTGGGTGGGACTGTGCAGGTTCACTGACAACTGGGAATGGTTGTGGCTAAAGGTGTGGCTGCAGTGGATGGTAACTGTGCTAGGTGGTAGCCGTGCTAATGAAACTTTCAATATAACCTGAAGCCAATGATCAATCTGTCAAGATAGACTTCCTGTTGTATTTTATACCAAGACAGACAGAGAAAAAAAACCACAAAAATGAGTCTATAGGCTTCTATATACATTTAATGTAATCATATGTGAAATTACATAAATTAAATTACAAAATACAATTTCACCGTCGAGAGCAGTTAGCGTGGATGGATGGTTACATCTCCCCTCGACCGTAACCACGGCACTGACGACAGCGATTGTTTTTGGCATTGGAGGAAGCAGGTTCAGTCCCAAACAAACCCTGAGATTCAAGATAAACAGAGTTATATGAAAAGGGGTACCCAGGGTAATTGCTCATTTGTAACCCAAAGCCTGGCTCACCCCTTGGGTGTACTGGTGCAGTGTGGTGGGGTGTTCTTTGGACTTTATGGCCGGGCCCCAGAGTGGTTGGGCGCTCTAGTCTGAGCCACACTACACACTACACACTACACCCTCCCTGACTTGGCTCCAGGGATCGACTGCTTGATTTGAAGGGTGACCTTGAGGTAGACAGCCCTTGCTCGTTCCTCCCCACTACCTTCCCTCTCTCTCGTTCCTCCCCTCGACCCTCCTCCCCTCTCCTGGTTCTCTCCTCCACCCTTCTCCCCTCTCTCGGGCTGGGGTATGTGAGCAGTGCCAAGCCACTGTCAACAGAGGAGCTTCTGAAGGAAACAAACACTTATAACAAGTACTCTCTCTTTGAATGTAGCTACTGTCTGTCTATATTTCCCTCAGACACTGTCTCTCTGAATGTAGCTACTGTGTTTATATCACCCTCAGACTCGCTGTCTCTCTGAATGTAGCTACTGTCTGTCTATATCACCCTCAGACTCTCTGTCTCTCTGAATGTAGCTACTGTGTTTATATCACCCTCAGACTCGCTGTCTCTCTGAATGTAGCTACTGTCTGTTTATATCTCCCTCAGACTCGCTGTCTCTCTGAATATAGCTACTGTCTGTCTATATCACCCTCAGACTCTCTGTCTCTCTGAATGTAGCTACTGTCTGTTTATATCACCCTCAGACTCGCTGTCTCTCTGAATGTAGCTACTGTCTGTTTATATCTCCCTCAGACTCGCTGTCTCTCTGAATGTAGCTACTGTCTGTCTGTATCACCCTCAGACTCTCTGTCTCTTTGAATGTAGCTACTGTCTGTCTATATCACCCTCAGACTCTCTGTCTCTCTGAATGTAGCTACTGTGTCTATATCACCCTCAGACTCTGTCTCTCTGAATGTAGCTACTGTGTCTATATTTCCCTCAGACTCTCTGTCTCTCTGAATGTAGCTACTGTGTCTGTATCACCCTCAGACTCTCTGAATGTAGCTACTGTCTGTCTATATCACCCTCAGACTCGCTTTCTCTCTGAATGTAGCTACTGTGTCTATATCTCCCTCAGACTCTGTCTCTCTGAATGTAGCTACTGTGTCTATATCACCCTCAGACTCTCTGTCTCTCTGAATGTAGCTACTGTGTCTATATCACCCTCAGACTCTCTGTCTCTCTGAATGTAGCTACTGTGTCTATATCACCCTCAGACTCTCTGTCTCTCTGAATGTAGCTACTGTCTGTTTATATCTCCCTCAGACTCTGTCTCTCTGAATGTAGCTACTGTGTCTATATCACCCTCAGGACTCTCTGTCTCTCTGAATGTAGCTACTGTGTCTGTATCACCCTCAGACTCTCTGTCTCTCTGAATGTAGCTACTGTCTGTCTATATCACCCTCAGACTCTGTCTCTCTGAATGAAGCTACTGTCTGTCTATATCTCCCTCAGACTCTCTGTCTCTCTGAATGTAGCTACTGTCTGTTTATATCTCCTTCAGGACTCTCTGTCTCTCTGAATGTAGCTACTGTGTCTGTATCACCCTCAGACTCTCTGTCTCTCTGAATGTAGCTACTGTCTGTCTATATCTCCCTCAGACTCTGTCTCTCTGAATGTAGCTACTGTGTCTGTATCACCCTCAGACTCTCTGTCTCTCTGAATGTAGCTACTGTCTGTCTATATCACCCTCAGACTCTCTGTCAACTCTGAATGTAGCTACTGTCTGTTTATATCTCCCTCAGACTCTCTGTCTCTCTGAATGTAGCTACTGTCTGTTTATATCACCCTCAGACTCTCTGTCTCTCTGCATGTAGCTACTGTCTGTCTATATCTCCCTCAGACTCTCTGTCTCTCTGAATGTAGCTACTGTCTGTCTATATCACCCTCAGACTCTCTGTCTCTCTGAATGTAGCTACTGTCTGTCTATATCACCCTCAGACTCTGTCTCTCTGAATGTAGCTACTGTCTGTTTATATCTCCCTCAGACTCCCTGTCTCTCTGAATGTAGCTACTGTCTGTCTATATCTCCCTCAGACTCTCTGTCTCTCTGAATGTAGCTACTGTCTGTTTATATCTCCCTCAGGACTCTCTGTCTCTCTGAATGTAGCTACTGTCTGTTTATATCAACCTCAGACTCTCTGTCTCTCTGAATGTAGCTACTGTCTGTTTATATCTCCCTCAGGACTCTCTGTCTCTTTGAATGTAGCTACTGTCTGTCTATATCTCCCTCAGACTCTCTGTCTCTCTGAATGTAGCTACTGTCTGTTTATATTTCCCTCAGACTCTCTGTCTCTCTGAATATAGCTACTGTCTGTCTATATTACCCTCAGACTCTCTGTCTCTCTGAATGTAGCTACTTTCTGTTTATATCACCCTCAGACTCGCTGTCTCTCTGAATGTAGCTACTGTCTGTTTATATCTCCCTCAGACTCTCTGTCTCTCTGAATGTAGCTACTGTCTGTTTATATCACCCTCAGACTCTCTGTCTCTCTGAATGTAGCTACTGTCTGTTTATATCACCCTCAGACTCTCTGTCTCTCTGAATGTAGCTACTGTCTGTCTATATCACCCTCAGACTCTATGTCTCTCTGAATGTAGCTACTGTGTCTGTATCACCCTCAGACTCTCTGTCTCTCTGAATGTAGCTACTGTGTCTATATCTCCCTCAGACTCTCTGTCTCTCTGAATGTAGCTACTGTGTCTATATCTCCCTCAGACTCTCTGTCTCTCTGAATGTAGCTACTGTGTCTATATCACCCTCAGACTCTCTGTCTCTCTGAATGTAGCTACTGTGTCTATATCACCCTCAGACTCTCTGTCTCTCTGAATGTAGCTACTGTCTGTTTATATCTCCCTCAGACTCTGTCTCTCTGAATGTAGCTACTGTGTCTATATCACCCTCAGGACTCTCTGTCTCTCTGAATGTAGCTACTGTGTCTGTATCACCCTCAGACTCTCTGTCTCTCTGAATGTAGCTACTGTCTGTCTATATCACCCTCAGACTCTGTCTCTCTGAATGAAGCTACTGTCTGTCTATATCTCCCTCAGACTCTCTGTCTCTCTGAATGTAGCTACTGTCTGTTTATATCTCCTTCAGGACTCTCTGTCTCTCTGAATGTAGCTACTGTGTCTGTATCACCCTCAGACTCTCTGTCTCTCTGAATGTAGCTACTGTCTGTCTATATCTCCCTCAGACTCTGTCTCTCTGAATGTAGCTACTGTGTCTGTATCACCCTCAGACTCTCTGTCTCTCTGAATGTAGCTACTGTCTGTCTATATCACCCTCAGACTCTCTGTCAACTCTGAATGTAGCTACTGTCTGTTTATATCTCCCTCAGACTCTCTGTCTCTCTGAATGTAGCTACTGTCTGTTTATATCACCCTCAGACTCTCTGTCTCTCTGCATGTAGCTACTGTCTGTCTATATCTCCCTCAGACTCTCTGTCTCTCTGAATGTAGCTACTGTCTGTCTATATCACCCTCAGACTCTCTGTCTCTCTGAATGTAGCTACTGTCTGTCTATATCACCCTCAGACTCTGTCTCTCTGAATGTAGCTACTGTCTGTTTATATCTCCCTCAGACTCCCTGTCTCTCTGAATGTAGCTACTGTCTGTCTATATCTCCCTCAGACTCTATGTCTCTCTGAATGTAGCTACTGTCTGTTTATATCTCCCTCAGGACTCTCTGTCTCTCTGAATGTAGCTACTGTCTGTTTATATCAACCTCAGACTCTCTGTCTCTCTGAATGTAGCTACTGTCTGTTTATATCTCCCTCAGGACTCTCTGTCTCTTTGAATGTAGCTACTGTCTGTCTATATCTCCCTCAGACTCTCTGTCTCTCTGAATGTAGCTACTGTCTGTTTATATTTCCCTCAGACTCTCTGTCTCTCTGAATATAGCTACTGTCTGTCTATATTACCCTCAGACTCTCTGTCTCTCTGAATGTAGCTACTTTCTGTTTATATCACCCTCAGACTCGCTGTCTCTCTGAATGTAGCTACTGTCTGTTTATATCTCCCTCAGACTCTCTGTCTCTCTGAATGTAGCTACTGTCTGTTTATATCACCCTCAGACTCTCTGTCTCTCTGAATGTAGCTACTGTCTGTTTATATCACCCTCAGACTCTCTGTCTCTCTGAATGTAGCTACTGTCTGTCTATATCACCCTCAGACTCTATGTCTCTCTGAATGTAGCTACTGTGTCTGTATCACCCTCAGACTCTCTGTCTCTCTGAATGTAGCTACTGTGTCTATATCTCCCTCAGACTCTCTGTCTCTCTGAATGTAGCTACTGTGTCTATATCTCCCTCAGACTCTCTGTCTCTCTGAATGTAGCTACTGTGTGTCTATATTTCCCTCAGACTCTGTCTCTCTGAATGTAGCTACTGTGTCTGTATCACCCTCAGACTCTCTGTCTCTCTGAATGTAGCTACTGTCTGTCTATATCACCCTCAGGACTCTCTGTCTCTCTGAATGTAGCTACTGTGTCTGTATCACCCTCAGACTCTCTGTCTCTCTGAATGTAGCTACTGTCTGTCTATATCACCCTCAGACTCTGTCTCTCTGAATGTAGCTACTGTCTGTTTATATCTCCCTCAGACTCTGTCTCTCTGAATGTAGCTACTGTGTCTATATCACCCTCAGGACTCTCTGTCTCTCTGAATGTAGCTACTGTGTCTGTATCACCCTCAGACTCTCTGTCTCTCTGAATGTAGCTACTGTCTGTCTATATCACCCTCAGACTCTGTCTCTCTGAATGTAGCTACTGTCTGTTTATATCACCCTCAGACTCTCTGTCTCTCTGAATGTAGCTACTGTCTGTCTATATTTCCCCCAGGACTCTCTGTCTCTCTGAATGTAGCTACTGTGTCTATATCTCCCTCAGACTCTCTGTCTCTCTGAATGTAGCTACTGTCTGTTTATATCACCCTCAGACTCTCTGTCTCTCTGAATGTAGCTACTGTGTCTATATCACCCTCAGACTCTCTGTCTCTCTGAATGTAGCTACTGTCTGTTTATATCACCCTCAGACTCTCTGTCTCTCTGAATGTAGCTACTGTCTGTCTATATCTCCCTCAGACTCTCTGTCTCTCTGAATGTAGCTACTGTGTCTATATTTCCCTCAGACTCTCTGTCTCTCTGAATGTAGTCTGTCTACAGTGCATTCGGGGAAGTATTCAGACCGCTTGACTTTTTCCACATTTTGTTACTGTTGTTCTAAAATGTATTAAATAAATGTTTAACCTCATCAATATACAAACAATACCCCATAACAACAAAGCGAAAACAGGTTTTTAGTAATTTTAGCAAATGTATATATATAAAAAAAATGAAATACCTTATTTACATAAGTATTCAGACACTTTGCTTTGAAACTCGAAATTGAGCTCAGGTGCATCCTGTTTCCATTGATCATCCTTGAGATGTTTCTACAACTTGATTGGAGTCCACCTGTGCTAAATTCAATTGATTAGACATGATTTGGAAAGGCACACACCTGTCTATCTAAAGTTCCACAGTTGACAGTGCATGTCAGAGCAAAAACCAAGCCATGAGGTCAAAGGAATTGTCCGTAGAGCCCCGAGACAGCATCGTGTCGAGGCATAGATCTGGAGAAGGGTACCAAAAAATATCTGCAGCATTGAAGGTACCCAAGAACACAGTGGCCTCCATCATTGCAAGAGCTGGCCACCTGGCCAAACTGAGCAATCGGGGGAGAAGGGGCTTGGTCGGGGAGAAGGGCCTTGGTCAGAGAGGTGACCAAGAACCCGAAGGTCACTCTGACAGAGCTCCAGAGTTCCTCTGTGGAGATGGCAGAACCTTCCAGAAGGACAACCGTCTCCGCAGCACTCCACCAATCAGGCCTTTATTTTAGAGTGGCCAGTTGGAAGCCACTCCTCAGTAAAAGGCACATGACAGCCCGCTTGGAGTTTGCCAAAAGGCACCTAAAGGACTCTCAGACCTTGAGAAAGAAGATTCTCTGGTTTTATGAAACCAAGATTAAACTCTTTGGCCTGAATGCCAAGCGTCACGTCTGGAGGAAACCTGGCACCATCCCTACGGTGAAGCATGGTGGTGGCAGCATCATCCTGTGGTGATGTTTTTCAGTGGCAGGGACTGGGAGACTAGTTAGGATCGAGGGAAAGATGAACGGAGCAAAGTACAGGTCCTGCTCCAGGGCGCTCATGACCTCAGACTGGGGCGAAGGTTCACCTTCTAACAGGACAACGACTCTAAGCACACAACCAAGACAATGCAGGAGTGGCTTCGCGACAAGTCTCTGAATGTCCTTGAGTGGCCCAGCCAGAGCCCAGACTTGAACCCGATAGAACATCTTTGGAGAGACCTGAAAATAACTGTGCAGCAGCTCTCCCCATCCAACCTGACAGAGCTTGAGAGGATCTGCAGAGAAGAATGTGAGAAACTCCCTAAATACAGGTGTGCCAAGCTTGTAGCGTCATACCCAAGAAGACTCAATGCTGTAATCGCTGCCGAAGGTGCTTCAGCAAAGTACTGAGTAAAGGGTCTGAATACTTATGTAAATGTGATATTTAAGTTTTTTATTTTTAGTACATTTGAAAACATTTTTGTTTTGTCATTATAGGGTATTGTGTGTAGATTGATGAGGGCAATTTTTTTTCATCCATTTTAGAATAAAGCTGTTACGTAACAACATGTGGAAAAAGTCAAGGGGTCTGAATACTTTCCGAATGCACTGTATGTCTCCCTCAGACTCTCTGTCTCTCTCCCTCTGCAGTATGCTGTACTCCTACATTCAACATCCCAAATCCATTCCTAGATTACAGCTACATTCATTTACTAGCACACCACTGTTACAGGTCAAGGATTTGTACTAGTTTAGGTACAGAGATGTCAACCTCCTCTACCTTACCATAGACCATTGAGTATTCCCTAAATAATGAAGAGTCAAGGTCATTTTACAATCCTTCACGTCTGTCTGAATGTTAATATAGTTGGGTGTTCATATAGTTTAACACCCTCACTGTGTTGATGTGTAACTTCTCCCTCTCAGACAGTGAAGGAAATGACTGGTTTGGACCAGAAATGTCTCTCTTTTCCTCCAGCAAGGCCGTTGGTAAAACAGAAGGGCCCCGTGAAGGTCAGAGAGGCATACACTGCTCCAAGGGCAACAGAGAGTGGGGGAGCAATGTGTGGGCTGTGAAGGGGGTGAGGAAGGGGAGAGGGCCACGCCCTGGCCCCCATCCAGCAACAGATGGGTCTGGGGCCAGTAGAGAAAGAAAGAGAGAGAGAGGATGGGGTAAGTGTGGACTGGGGAAGCAGCGATTTCTCCCAGGGTGTGCAACTGTTTCAGTGCTCAACATCTTGGAAGTTACTAATATCAATGATAACCTTAACTAGCATAAAGGTAGTCACACCATAAAGATCATCTTGCTTCTGTCACTTATCACAATGACTTATCTGGATGGCCTCAATGACAGCCTATCGTAAACCAAATCTAAATGTATGTCATCATACCAACTATGGGCTCCCCTATTGGTGGAAGCTGAACATACTTATGTTCCTACGGAGTCCCTCAGCTTCAATGGGAGAAATCATTATTCCATCCTGACCTTTGCCTAATTACAGATAATTAACTAATAAAGGGCCCCGCGAGACCACAGAGCTGCATGGAACAGAGAGAGAGAGTGAAAGAGAGTGAGAGAGAGCGAGAGAGAGAGTTAGATCCCAGACCAAAAACACTGTCCAATAGGATAATGGAGAGCACAGATAACAAATTCACTGAACAACCAGAGATGTCGGAAAATCAGAGTGCATGATGACAAAATAATAAAGGGATGACAAAATAATCAACGGAGAGAGAGAGAGGGAGGAGAGGAATCTTCCTGGATAGATTTAATCCCTATAGCTCTAGCGCGTCACATCTTTGAACAAGTCCTCTCTCTGCCATGGAGGATCCCAGAGTAGAAGAGAAAAGTCCATTGCTCTGAGAACCACTGTCTGAGTTAAAATAGGAATTGGAGATTTGGCTGATGAGTTGGACTCTAATGTGAAGTACTCTAACAAACTGGGCTAATTAACAACACAAGTCTCCATAGCTTCATTCACTCAGAGTCCCATAGAGCTGAGTCTTCCCAGGAGTGAAGACCTTAACAAATGGGTTTAATAGTCCAGACCTTCATCATCTTAACCTCCTCCCTCCTAGTCCAGTGGGACTGTTCAGTCTGTTCAGAGCATTGACCACAGAGCAAATATGAGTCATGTGTATACTCTTCTACTGGGAGCCATAACAACT
Organism: Salvelinus namaycush; assembly: GCF_016432855.1. NCBI lineage: Eukaryota > Metazoa > Chordata > Actinopteri > Salmoniformes > Salmonidae > Salvelinus > Salvelinus namaycush. The sequence goes on from NC_052307.1 coordinate 68,451,975, forward strand.
ACATTGGGAGGATTTACTTTATGTAATTACTGCAGATACATATCTAAGGAAAACACATGCTGAGACAGAGAGAGAGAAAGAGAGATGGGGGAGAGAGAGAGAAACATAGAGAGAGAGAGAAAGAGAGAGAGAGAAAAAGAGAGAGAGAGAGAAAGTGAGAGAGAGAGAGAGAGAGAGAGAGAGAGAGAGAGAGAGAGAACAAGAGAGAGAGAAAGAGAGAGAGAAAAAGTGTGTGTGAGAGAGAGAGAGAGAGAGAGAGAACGAGAGAGAGAGAACGAGAGAAAGAGAGAGAAAAAGTGTGAGAGAGCGAGAGAGAGAGAGAGAGAGAGAGAGAGAGAGAGAGAGAGAGAGAGAGAGAGAGAGAGAGAGAGAGAGAGAGAAACAGACAGAGAAACATACAGAGAAAGAGAGGGAGAAATATGAAATGTGAGAGAGACAGACAGAGAGCGAGAGAGCGAGAGAGAGAGAGAGAGAGAGAGAGAGAGAGAGAGAGAACGAGAGAAAGAAAGAGAGAGAAAAAGTGTGAGAGAGAGAGAGAGAGAGAGAGAGAGAGAGAGAGAGAGAGAGAGATAGAGAGAGAGAGAGAGAGAGAGAGAGAGAAACAGACAGAGAAAGAGAGGGAGAAATATGAAATGTGAGAGAGACAGACCGACAGAGAGCGAGAGCGAGAGCGAGAGAGAGAGAGAGAGAGAGAGAGAGAGAGAGAAACAGACAGAGAAAGAGAGAGAGAGAGAGAGAGAGAGAGAGAGAGAGAGAGAGAGAGAGAGAGAGAGAGAGAGAGAGAGAGAGAGAGAGATTTGAAGTGATCTATCCCAGGCTTTGGCGGTTAGAGCCCTCAGTAGAGAGACTATGAGGCAATCACACAGCTTTCAAAATGCTCCCAGCAAATTTACTCACATGGAAAATGAAGCAGAGACGGCATTCTGTCCCCCTAAAGACTTAAAGATATATGAATGCTTTTGCAATTACTATGGGTCAAGTCCTAAACTGAGATATCTGTACATACCTACACTTTAGGGCGCAATTCAGCCCCTTATCATTTGTATTTAACTGCATTTAATGCTATAAGATGTTGACAATGACTAAGTGGTTACCATGTTTATTGCTGATAATATCAAGGTAATAGAGACTATCCAATAAAATAATTTAAATAAATTCCACAGCACATCAAGATGCCTGGGTAGGAAAGAGAGAAGGGGTAGAATAGCAGTGTAATTAGGTGATATCTGCTAATGCCAGAGATTGTGTGCCTACTTGAGTGTGTTTGCAAGTGTGTGTGTGTTGTGTGTGTGCATGTGTGTGTGCGTGCATGTGTGGGTGTGTGAGAGAGTGTGTGCGTGTGTGCGTGCGTGTGTATGTACTGAGTGATATACGAGCTGTGGTGTGGTTGAGAGAGCTCTGTCGACAGCTGCTCACTGCCATTCACACCTGAGAGGGCCCATGTCCTGATGAGAATTAATGTACTCTGACATCCTCTGGGTCTCCCCCGGCCCCCAGAGGCCCTAATGAAGAAATACAACCTTGCCACAGAGAAGGGGGACACAGCAGAGGGGCCCCACGGGCCTACAGAGAGAGAGTGGGAGAAGAGAGGGGAGAGAAGAGGGTAGGGAGAAAGGAGAGAGGAGAGGGTAGGGAAACAGTGGAGAAGAGGGTAGCGAGAGAGGGGGAGAAGACAGGGCAGTAAAAGAGGTGACCTGCGAGCATAGGGAGAAACAAGAGAGGAGAAAAGAGAGTGAGCAAGAGAAGAGAGTGTAAAATAGGGAGAGAGGGGAGAGAGATCCCGATACTATACAGGTGTGGACAGGGTTTTCCTCTTGATGATGTTTGCTTATTTCTTCTCATATGGATTGCATCTGAAATATTCATCACGATGCAGCTTTGCCTTGGTTTTGTTTACATTTGCATCTCTTTACATAGACATAATTGCAGTATATAATTTCTTGTCCTGCGAGGCTGTTTTCATCAAGCCTCATTAAAAACAATAATCCATCATACGTCGCAGAACACCTGAGACTGAATGTGTGACCCTAAATGGGAATGCAGGTGACACTACTCGACCCCTCTGCCGGCCAATAGAGGGGTCGTGGGGGGTCAGGGGGCCGAGGAGAACCTCTTATAAATCTTTAATGTTCTAAAGGTGAGGGTCACACATTGAGCGGTCACAGGGCCTGTGTTTCGGGACCCCCTGTTGGTCATTAGGTAAGAAACATATCAGTTTGGGAGACTCAAGTGATGTCTTCAGAACACCAATTAAAATATGTCTGGCGCAGGGGAGGTTATCATTTGAATGGTAAAAGGTCACTTAAGAGACAGATGGTAAAATGTAAATGGCGGTGTTTGTGCATATGACTGTCCCAATCTCTCAATAGGCCACAGATTCAGGGCAGGAAGAAAAAAACAGTACTCTAGTGCTTCAACCTCAACCCCTCCTCTCTCTCCCTACATCCCTCTCTCTCTTTCCCTCCCTGCTGTTCACACCCACCCACATCCTTCCCTCAATCTGTCAGTCTCAAACAAAGAGCAGCATATGAAGTTTCCAGCGCCCGGCCACTCTTGGCAGCAGGGACACTTTCACCTAATCTGACTGAGGGAAGGAGGATGGAGGACAGTGGAGATGTGGAATCATTATGGGGAGAGAGACAGAAAGAGAGATCGAGAGAGATGTAGAGAGAGAGAGAGACAGAGAGAAAGAGATGTAGAGAGAGAGAGAGAGAGAGAGAGAGAGAGAGAGAGAGAGAGAGAGAGAGAGAGAGAGAGAGAGAGAGAGAGAGAGAGAGAGAGAGAGAGAAATGTAGAAAGAGAGATGGAGAGAGAGAGAGAGAGAGAGAGGGAGAGAGATGTAGGGAGGGTGAGTGGGGTGAATAAGTATAAGAACATGAGAATAGGGGTCAAAGGGAGAGAGAGAGGACAAGTAAATGTTGCAGGGAGGGGAGAGGGGGGATAGAGAAAGTAGGAAGGAGGAAGGTGTGGGAGCTGGCTGGCTGCTGACCAAGCCAAGGGGCCTGGGGATCTGGCATGGACACGGGTCTGCTCTGCCTGGGGGCAGCCGGCGGGTAGCAGGTCTCTGGGGCTCTCTTGGGGCTGCTAGGCTAGAGGACCCGGCCAGAGGGTGTCCAGGGCCCCTGCCCTTCCCTGCCAGCAGGAGCGGCCTCTGGCTTTCTCCCTCCTTCCCTCCCTCCCCGATGGCGACCAGCCGTCCCTCCACCCGCAAACCACCGGGACACAGCAGGAAGTGAAGCGCTGATCCAGACTGAATTCCAGGCGAGCGCCTCTGGCCACGGTGTGACGTCAGTACAACCCACAATGTCTATTATTAGCGACATTCAGATGCCCTGCTCTCATGTCTGCCTGTCCGTCTGCTCAGGGGTCCTGGGAAGGGTGTCCTACAATAAAGCCTGTAACAAACTCGAGCAATGGCTCAGAGGGTTTGGGGGTTTTTGACAGTGGCCAGCCGCCTGCCTGTGTGCTACCGTACCGTACCTAATTTGAAGTTAATTTCAGCCTCTCTGTACGTGCGAGACGGCATACCTCGCCAGGACGCCTGCGTCAGAGTTTGGCTCTGGAGTTAATCCCTGTAAATTACAGTGTAACTGCATCTCTCTCTGGAAAGGCACGGTGGCCACGGAGACCATGTCCCATTCCACCCACAGGGAAGAGAAAAGCCTAAAAATGCCTTGTACTGTAAACTTAGTTTAATTTGGAGATGATTTACTAGCTACAGGCCCATGGCTCCAAGTACGAGCGAAAGGCAGGTGCAGCCCTCTTTTTTGTTCATGATTGTAATGCCTAAATAGGGAAATGGGAGGTATGGGAAACGGTATGTGCTGGGGTGATCAAAAGTCAACTACATTTTATTTTCAAACAAGTTGGAATATCCCTTATCAGTTGTATCCCCTAAAATTGTTTAGGGTTGAATGGCCAAAATCGCTGATTTACTTGCTAAAGTATAAAACAAAAGTTGATTCATCCACTTTTGCTGTATTTTAAATAACAAATGTGTTTGCCTATCCCTCTCTTTTTCACACATCAATTGAATTTGTCAAAGGTAGAAATAAGTCAACATCCAGTGGGGAGCAGTACCATAGGAAGGAAGGGGGGAGGAGGTGAGAGCGAGGGGGGATGGGCGAAGGGGATACCGCTTTACTCTCAAAGTGGAATGTTTGGACAGAACTTTCTCTTCCATCCTCCATTAAAAATTCCCACACATTTCTGTCCAAACAGTCCCCTCAAAGTCCCTGTCAAACATGTATGTACATCAGAAACTCACTTATCCAGCCATCCTGTGGGCAAATATTACTTCCAGCTGAGCAAACACGGCCAGACAGAACAAGCCATACATCACAGACGACCTCTATTTTCTTACTTTAAATTGGTCAAATCCCATACACAGCATAAACACATATCTACTCCAGCCCAGGCTAGCTAGACTCTGACTTTATTCTGGGAACCTTACCCTACCTTTACACTTCAAAAACAAACGGATGTACCTAGCAAATTAAAGGCTGCAGTTGTTTGGTCAAATATGTCATTTCTCACCAATCAGATCAATTACTGATGGAATTCTAACCAGGGGGACGTTGGAGTGTAAACACTGGGACTGTAATCTCAATTCAAGGCTACATCTCTGACTGTAATCCTAATACAATCATCTTGATGTACTGTATATTGACAGGCCAGGGTCCCCATGAAGACCCCTCACATTAACAACATAATGGCAGAACAACTCCTGTAATGACACATTAGTGAGAACTACCTTCACGTCAAACATCCTCCTCTGATATACAAACGGCTATCAAGGTTTGGCCTTAATTGGTTTAAGTGCAGTGTTGTGGAATAACCAAATGACCCTCTGGACGCCAGTTTCATATAATAATTATGTACTTGTGGGTAACGTGCACTTTGACCCTTGGGGAGAGGGTCATAACTGTAAGTGTGGCCCCTGGCCTCTGAGTGATTAGAGATCCCATATTAGACCAACCCTATGCATAGGTGATCATATTATTATTAAAAACCACAGCAGGGGGTAAATGTAGGCTGTGTCAACGATTATGACAGGAGGCACAGACAGACCATCTCTTGGGTTACCATAACAATTAGAGAAGCCGAGTATATTACAATAGCACCTGGGAACTTTCATAATTATGACTGAATTTCTATATGGCACAGCACTCACTGAGCTGGGGCTGTACCTCACACCAAGAGGCTAGCACTCTCTCCAGGATGGTAGAGCTCCTCTATAGGGTTGAGTTTCATGTGGAGTCTATGTGTTGTGAACTATTGAAGCCTCTTTTAAAAATCTAATAAACACATGGAGATCTATGTACGTTATTGGAACAGAGAACATTTACATTTTAGTCATTTAGCAGACACGCTTATCCAGAGAGACCTACAGTAGTGAGTGATTGCATACATGATCTTTTTTTTTTTACCATACTGGTTCCCCGTGGGAATCAAACCCACAACCCTGGCTTTGCTTGCACTGTGCTCTTCCAATTGAGGCACACAAGACCCTGTAAATGAAACAGAACAGGCTATACAAACGGAGACATACTATTATAAGACTTGTTATTACCATGGTACTCATGACTGGGCCTGGAGGGCTTTGTAAGTGACATAGCCTTACACTTTCAGCAATGACAGCAAAGCACCTCGACCAACAGTATACCTGTGTGGATACTGGATTATTCTGAACGGCTGTCTCTTGAAAGATAGCTTCAGAGTGGTGCTTCTGTTTGGCTGAGCAGAGATGTTGTGATAAGCTGTGTATGAGAGAGTTATGACTTTACCTAGCACATCCTTTATGTGCACTAGGGGGAAAGGAGGGAGCACTTTGTGCACATTTATCATAAAACACAAGGACTGGAATGTAAAATGGCATCTTCCTTCAGCCTCAATGTCTGTGATGGAGTCGAACATAAAGTTGCCAGATAAATTATGTATGAGCACACCATAGAAAATATGACAGAAAGCCTCTTAGCTCTCCAGGCTGTCAGCCATTACACCATAAGCACCCTTTATACACAGTTCACTATTTGTTTACAGTCAACCTCAATCAACCATTTTTTTATTATAGTTCAATATCTACTCCACACGGACACGTTATCTGGCTTGTATCCACAATAATCAAGGAGGCACAATGAAACTACAGTACTTCCCTTCTATCTCCCTTTCACCTATCCTACATTTAAAGCAACTCTCAACACTATCACATCAGTGAGGAAGAGCTCAACCATGGCAACATAACTAAACATCAGGACATCACTCTTCTCCTTTGCACCGCACTTTACTCTACGTGTACTCTCCAGGTGACATAAATAAACCTATACAGTACATCCCTCCTAAGGGGACGAGAGGAGAGAAGAGGGGGCCTCTGTCGGTATATACTCAGCCAATGGCAGCGTTTAGCAAGTGACAAATAGCGTTTCCCAAGCTGTGCGTGTTATAGGCGGGCCCAGACGGCCCAGTAGACGCCTCACTCAGATGGGTTGATGAATGGAGGAGGGGGCCCCGACAGGCAGGTTTATTTTTATTACATCTGTCATCGTTATCCTTATCCACGTCTCCACCGAGAGCAGGGAGATCCATCACTCACCTCCGAGAGTGGGACTGGGAGGATGGAGAATCATAGGAGAGACACAGGAACTGTGGGGGTCTGTAGTGCTGAAGCTGAGGCGAGGGTGATAAGGTGCAGGATGATATGGGACTGGAAGGAAGAGAAGAAGAGAACCTCATTAAGGTTCATTCAAATGTCAAATGTATTTCCTCTAAGATTTTGATCAACACAACCTTTGTCGGAGCAGGCTATAGTGCTACCATAGTGTCAACTATAGGGAACAGAGATCTGGGTTGAAGACTGGGGTGGGTGTTCTTCACACCCCAGGTCAGAACTGATGTGAGAAGATATGATAAACAAGAACATGGAGTTGAATAGAGAAAATGGAGGCTGTTGTCTAACAGACGTACATCCATCCTCCTGAATATTAAAACCTTGCCCAGGAAATGAAATGTATCATCTGAAACAGAGGAGTTGACTAGAGCATGTTAAAACAACTAAAGTGATAGAGGTGAACGATTAGATAGATGACCGGCTTTCTATTTCCTCAGAAAAGACAAGGAGATGGAGGGAGAAACGGAGGGAGGGAGAGGGAGAAAAATGAGAGGGAAGGGGAGGTAAGGAATAATGGAAAGCAGAAAGCAAAGTCATTTAGAGGCTGTTAAAGGACATAGAGAGAGAGAGAGAGAGAGAGAGAGAGAGAGAGAGAGAGAGAGAGAGAGAGAGAGAGAGAGAGAGAGAGAGAGAGAGGGAGAGAGAGAGAGAGAGAGAGAGAGAGAGAGAGAGAGAGAGAGAGAGAGAGGGAGGCAGCGAGCGTTCACTGTTTAACTTTGCTCTAACTGCTGAGCGAGCAGCACCAAAAGCACAGGTGACAGTGCTAACAGCGAGTGGCAAAATAGCCTCCACTATCGTTTTATCATCTCCCACTTCTAACTAAGGAAATGTATGATGTAAAAAAATAAAACATTTGTTTCTTTATTTGGCTTGCATCTTAGTGTACTTTATCTATTTGACAGTGAAAAAGGAAGTCACAGAAAAGGAGGGAGAGGAGGAAAGCAAGGAGGAAAAAGGGGGGTACTCCTTTTTTAAAGAATGATTCATGAACCATGGGGTGGATAGCTCATGAGTCAACACTGTACTGCGTGTGTCTTTGGGGGCGCGCTCAGAGAGGGGGTGTATCAATAGGTGATAAATCTCCCTGCATTCCCTGGGTGAGGGCTCAACGGAGAGCAACTAGCTAGTGTCCTCACAGGTAGTACTAGGCATCCTACCCTCACTACCTCACCAACATACTCCCTACATACACACACCATCCTATTCCTAACACCACTACCTCACCAACATACTCCCTACATACACACACCATCCTATTCCTAACACCACCACCTCACCAACACACTCCCTACACACACACAGCATCCTAATCCTAACACCACCACCTCACCAACACACTCCCTACACACACACAGCATCCTAATCCTAACACCACCACCTCACCAACACACTCCCTACATACACACAGCATCCTAATCCTAACACCACCACCTCACCAACACACTCCCTACATACACACAGCATCCTAATCCTAACACCACCACCTCACCAACACACTCCCTACATACACACAGCATCCTAATCCTAACACCACTACCTCACCAACACACTCCCTACATACACACAGCATCCTAATCCTAACACCACCACCTCACCAACACACTCCCTACATACACACAGCATCCTAATCCTAACACCACCACCTCACCAACACACTCCCTACATACACACAGCATCCTAATCCTAACACCACTGTGTCACCAACACACTCCCTACATACACACAGCATCCTATTCCTAACACCACTACCTCACCAACACACTCCCTACATACACACACCATCCTATTCCTAACACCACTACCTCATGTACAGTACATGGCTTGGTGAGGTCACATAGACCATGACTTATAAAGAGGTAGAATAATCACAAAGAGGAAGAAGGAGAAGATGAAGAGATGAAAAGAGACGTGATTAAGGGATGGCTAGAGAGACAGATGTGATGAAAAGCAAGACAGACTTTGAGGCCTTAGCCTTGCTTTCACCTTGTCATATGTCGAGTTGGCCACAGAACACAATCAAATTAAGAGAAGGTGAGATAAGCTCCACTCTTTTCCACTCAAACGAGAAAGGAGAGACATTGTGACCCATTTAATGGCAACGGAAAGGTCTTTAATGGCGACTGCATGAGACAGATTTAATGTAGTGACTTAATGCTGTGACCTCTCACCTCTTCCTCGGGCTCCAGGGTGAACCACCATTATGTGATCAAAAACCCTTGCGGGAGACCATGTATAGTCAAGGTCACACAGGGCCTCTGGGTAAAGTAGTGTGGACTCACCTGGCCAAACATCAGTGTCCCATGCTTTTATCCAGGTCAGAACTGGACCTAACTACCTGTTTGTTGACTGTCAAACGTTAAAGTGCAGTCTGTTTTTGTCTTGTAATGCAAGGTTTCCGTTAGCCCGCAATTGCCGGCTTTAGGACAATAAAAATAAATGAAAAGCCTATAAATAAAACTGTTGCAGGGAGAGAGAAAAATCCCATTGCAAAATTAAGCTTTTTATTCATTTGTGGAAATACCAGTCGATTGAAAATAAATGTATTCGTCATGCTTATGGGTCTATAGGTTAATTTGTCAATTTTAGTGGAATTAAATTGGCCTGTGTGTATTTTCGTTAGTCATCATGTATCTTACTTATCGAACCAACTATGACACGCGCAAAGCATACAGAGCCTATTTTGAGCGGGATTTCTCCTGCAGTTCCTCAGTTGTTTGCTGCTGGAATAAAACCTGCTTTTATAATTCCATTCATTGCGCAACAATTGTAAATGTAATCAGGTGTTATTAACCGTTTTGGTGCACAATTAAAAATAGCTACTATTTAGATTTCTCATCTGGCAATTGAAGCTCACCTCCCATTCACCATTCAAGTGCAGGCAACAGGCTATCAGTGCGTCACCCACCACTTTACAATGAGAGCTGGAGGCAGAATGCATTTTGAAAACATACTTAATTGTTTCCAACCTGAATGTTTCATTTCATATTATGAGGCATGTCTTACCTTTCTTCAAAGTAGCCTATAGCAAACCATGGAAACGTGGAGGCAATTATTTAAAAAATACTTTACAGGCGGCGAGTTTCAAGTTTGAAGAAGCTTACAATTTATCTGACCATTTCTACCGTTCTGCATACCAGTTATGATTTTCATATGCGCATATTCTTGGAACAGTTTCGTAAAGTTTTTGTTTCTCAAAATCATTGTCACTTGGTTAATCATAAAAATCTGATTAAAATGATACAAATCTCAGAGTTAAAAGTCAATGAATGCGAGATCACCAGCTTCTGCCGTGATCCATTTGTGGCTAAAGAAAACGAGTGCATGGACCTCATGGTATAGGCCAATGCAGCAGTACGCCTCTTTCACACCAAGAACTGGGGATTATCGAGGGAGAGATTGTTGGAAAGATTTTTCAAATAGCTTACTGTGAGGATCTATAGTTTTAATATAGACTACATGTAAAAGTATGTGGACACCTGTTCATAGAACATCTCATTCCAAAATCATGGGCATTAATATGGAGTTGCTCCCCCTTTGCTGCCATAACAGCCTCCACTCTTCTGGGAAGGCTTTCCACTAGATGTTGGAACGTTGCTGTGGGGACTTGCTTCCATTCAGCCACAAGAGCATTAGTGAGGTCGGGCACTGATGTTGGGCGAATAGGCCTGGCTCGCAGTCGGCGTTCCAATTCATCCCAAAGGTGTTTAATGGGGTTGAGGTCAGGGCTCTGTGCAGGCCAGTCAAGTTCTTCCACACCAATCTCGACAAACCATTTCTGTATGGAGCTCGCTTTGTGCACGGGGGCATTGTCACACTGAATGAGGAAAGGGCCTTCCCCAAACTGTTGCCACAAAGTTGGAAGCACAGAATGTCATGTTATGTTCTTCCGTAAGGCCATTCTACTGCCAATGTTTGTCTATGGAGATTACATAGATGTGCCATCAATTTTAAACACTTGTCAGCAACAGGTGTGGCTGAAACAGCCGAATCCACTAATTTGAAAGGGTGTCCACATACTTTTGTATATACAGTGCATTCAGAAAGTATTCAGACCCCTTCCCTTTTTCCACATTTTGTTGCGTTACAGCCTTATAATAAAATGGATTACATTTTAAAAAATCCTCATCTATCTACACAATAACCCATAATGACTAAGCGAAAACATTTTTTTTGCACATAAACATAAATACCTTATTTGCATAAGTACTCTGACGCTTTGCTATGAGAATCGAAATTGAGCTCAGGTTTATCCTGTCACGTTCCTGACCTGTTTTCCTTTTTCTTGTATTTATTTAGTTGGTCAGGGCGTGAGTTGGGTGGGTTTGTCTATGTTTGATTTTCTATGTTGGGATGTTTGTGTTCGGCCGGGTATGATTCTCAATCAGAGACAGCTGTCAATCGTTGTCCCTGATTGAGAATCATACTTAGGCAGCCTGGGTTTCACGTGTGTTTTGTGGGTGTTTGTTTCCGTGTCTGTGTTTGTTGCACCACACGGTACTGTATCGGTTTATGCACTTCGTTTGTTTGTTTTGTAATTCAGTATTCAGTTTCGTTTTAATAAATCATTATGAACACTAACCACTCTGCGTATTGGTCCGATCCGTCTCGCCTCTCCTCGTCCGAGGAGGAGGAGGATTATGACGATAGCCGTAACATATCCCGTGTTCGTTGATCATCCTTGAGATGTTTCTACAACTTGATTGGAGTCCACCTGTGGTAAATTCAATTGATTGGACATGATTTGGAAAGGCACACACCTGTATATATAAGGTTCCACAGTTGATAGTGCATGTCAGAGCAAAAACCAAGCCATGAGGTCGAAGGAATTGTCCGTAGAGCTCCAAGATAGGATTATGTCAAGGCACAGATCTAGGGAAGGGTACCAACACCAATTCTTAAATGGAAGAAGTGTGGAACCACTAAGACTCTTCCTAGAGTTGGCCAAGCTGAGCAATTGGGGGAGAAGGGCCTTGGTCAGGTAGGTGACCAAGATCCCGATGGTCACTCTGAAAGAGCTCCAGAGTTCCTCTGTGGAGATGGGAGAACCTTCCAGAAAGACAACCGTCTGTGCAGCACTCCACCAATCAGGCCTTTATGGTAGAGTGGCCAGACGGAAGCCACTCCTCAGTAAAAGGCACATGACAACACGCTTGGAGTTTGCCAAAAGGCACCTAAAGACTCTCAGACCACGAGAAACGAGATTCTCTGGTCTGATGAAACCAAGATTGAACTCTTTGGCCTGAATGCCAAGCGTCACGTCTGGAGGAAACCTGGCACCATCCCTACAGTGAAGCATGGTGGTGGGATCATCATGCTGTGGGGGTGTTTTTCAGCAGCAAGGACTGGGAGACGAGTCAGGACCAAGTGGAAAGATGAACGGAGCAAAGTACAGAGAGATCCTTGATGAAAACCTGCTCCAGAGCACTCAGCACTGGGGTGAAGGTTCACCTTCCAACCGGACAACAACCCGAAGCACACAGCCAAGACAACGCAGGTGTTGCTTCGGGACAAGTCTCTGAATGTCCTTGAGTGGCCCAGCCAGAGCCCGGACTTGAACACGATCAAACATCTCTGGAGAGACCTGAAAATACCTGTGCAGCTATGCTCCCCATCCAACCTGACAGAGCTTGAGAGGATCTGCAGAGAAGAATGGGACAAACTCCAGAAATCAGGTGTGCTAAGCTTGTAGCTTCATACCCAGAAGACACAAGGCTGTAATCGCTGCCAAATGTGCTTCAACAAAGTACTGAGTAAAGGGTCTGAATACTTACAGTATGTAAATGTGATATATTTTTATATATATAAACATTTGGAAGAAAATAAAAAACATGATTTTGCTTTGTCATTATGGGGTATTGTGTGTAGATTGATGAGGGGAAAAAACAATTGAATACATTTTAGAATAAGGCTGTAACATAACAATATGTGTAAAAAGTCAAGGGGTCTGAATACCTTCCGAATGCACTGTATAGCGTATTATCATTCGCAATGGATGTAAAAAAACAACTTTATTACATTTCCGCTCAGCACCTATGTGCACGCGCTCCCTCAACAATATCAAGACAGAGAAACCAGACGAATGCTCATAGCTCACATGGAGCACTGCAAACAAAAGACAATTTAAAAAATGTACAAATCTCATAAATGATGGTTATGAAATAATCCAAAACTTGTTTCTCACAAGTGTAGCAGGTTGTGAACTCTGAGAATGAGAACGGTAAATGACAGCAATTAATACATGCATTAACAGAAATGTATCTAACCAAATGATGGGGATTAATGGTACATTTACTACAGTGAATGAGGAATATACACTGCTCAAAAAAATAAAGGGAACACTTAAACAACACAATGTAACTCCAAGTCAATCACACTTCTGTGAAATCAAACTGTCCACTTAGGAAGCAACACTGATTGACAATAAATTTCACATGCTGTTGTGCAAATGGAATAGACAAAAGGTGGAAATTATAGGCAATTAGCAAGACACCCCCAATAAAGGAATGGTTCTGCAGGTGGTGACCACAGACCACTTCTCAGTTCCTATGCTTCCTGGCTGATGTTTTGGTCACTTTTGAATGCTGGCGGTGCTTTCACTCTAGTGGTAGCATGAGACGGAGTCTACAACCCACACAAGTGGCTCAGGTAGTGCAGTTCATCCAGGATGGCACATCAATGCGAGCTGTGGCAAAAAGGTTTGCTGTGTCTGTCAGCGTAGTGTCCAGAGCATGGAGGCGCTACCAGGAGACAGGCCAGTACATCAGGAGACGTGGAGGAGGCCGTAGGAGGGCAACAACCCAGCAGCAGGACCGCTACCTCCGCCTTTGTGCAAGGAGGTGCACTGCCAGAGCCCTGCAAAATGACCTCCAGCAGGCCACAAATGTGCATGTGTCTGCTCAAACGGTCAGAAACAGACTCCATGAGGGTGGTATGAGGGCCCGACGTCCACAGGTGGGGGTTGTGCTTACAGCCCAACACCGTGCAGGATGTTTGGCATTTGCCAGAGAACACCAAGATTGGCAAATTCGCCACTGGCGCCCTGTGCTCTTCACAGATGAAAGCAGGTTCACACTGAGCACATGAGCACATGTGACAGACGTGACAGAGTCTGGAGACGCCGTGGAGAACGTTCTGCTGCCTGCAACATCCTCCAGCATGACCGGTTTGGCGGTGGGTCAGTCATGGTGTGGGGTGGCATTTCTTTGTGGGGCAGCACAGCCCTCCATGTGCTCGCCAGAGGTAGCCTGACTGCCATAAGGTACCGAGATGAGATCCTCAGACCCCTTGTGAGACCATATGCTGACACATGCACATTTGTGGCCTGCTGGAGGTCATTTTGCAGGGCTCTGGCAGTGCACCTCCTTGCACAAAGGCGGAGGTAGCGGTCCTGCTGCTGGGTTGTTGCTCCTACGGCCTCCTCCACGTCTCCTGATGTACTGGCCTGTCTCCTGGTAGCGCCTCCATGCTCTGGACACTACGCTGACAGACACAGCAAACCTTTTTGCCACAGCTCGCATTGATGTGCCATCCTGGATGAACTGCACTACCTGAGCCACTTGTGTGGGTTGTAGACTCCGTCTCATGCTACCACTAGAGTGAAAGCACTGCCAGCATTCAAAAGTGACCAAAACATCAGCCAGGAAGCATAGGAACTGAGAAGTGGTCTGTGGTCACCACCTGCAGAACCATTCCTTTATTGGGGGTGTCTTGCTAATTGCCTATAATTTCCACCTTTTGTCTATTCCATTTGCACAACAGCATGTGAAATTTATTGTCAATCAGTGTTGCTTCCTAAGTGGACAGTTTGATTTCACAGAAGTGTGATTGACTTGGAGTTACATTGTGTTGTTTAAGTGTTCCCTTTATTTTTTTGAGCAGTGTATTTAAAAAAAATAAAAGGGCAAAGAATTCACACAATGAAACAACGAATGCTCAAGAATTGGTGGGAGACAGCCATCTGTAGAGAGACTTGCCTATATCTTCGCCACCCCCCTTTTTTCTTGTCAAATCAAATCAAAGTTTATTTGTCACGTGCGCCGAATAAAACAGGTGTAGACCTTACAGTGAAATGCTTACTTACAGGCTCTAACCAATAGGGGAAAAAATGTGTTAGGTGAACAATAGGTAAGTAAAGAAATAAAACAACAGTAAAAAGACAGGCTATATACAGAAGTGAGGCTATAAAAGTAGCGAGGCTAGGTTAGTCAGGCTAATTGAGGTAGTATGTCATGTTTTGTCATTGATCATCATGTCTTGTCCCTGTGCTTCCCTCTGCTGGTCTTATTAGGTTCTTTCCCTCTTTCTATCCCTCTCTCTCCCCCTCCCTCTCTCCCCCTCTCGCTCTCTCTCTCTATCGTTCCGTTCCTGCTCCCAGCTGTTTCCCATTCTCCTAACTACCTCAGTTACTCTTTCACACCTGTCCCCTATTTTACCCTCTGATTAGAGTCCCTATTTCTCCCTCTGTCTTCCGCTTCTGTCCTTGTCGGATTCTTGTTTGATGTTTGCTGTTCTGTGTCCTTGTTCCGCCCTGTCGTGTTTTTGCCTTCTTCAGATGCTGCGTGTGAGCAGGTGTCTATGTCAGCTACGGCCTGTGCCTTCCTGAAGCGACCTGCAGTCTGTGGTCGCGTCTCCAGTCGTTCCTCTCTACTGACGAGAGGATTTCAGTTTCCTGTTTTGGATTTACCTTTGATATATCCAGGAGAATCATTGTTTGTTTAATACTGGAATAAAGACTCTGTTTCTATTACGTCGCTTTTGGGTCCTCATTCACCAGCATAACATAGTATGTACATGTAGATATGGTTAAAGTGACTATGCATATATGATGAACAGAGAGTAGCAGTAGCGTAAAAGAGGGGTTGGCGGGTGGTGGGACACAAAGCAGATAGCCCGGTTAGCCAATGTGCGGGAGCACTGGTTGGTCAGCCCAATTGAGGTAGTATGTACATGAATGTATAGCTAAAGTGACTATGCATATATGATAAACAGAGAGTAGCAGCAGCGTAAAAAGAGGGGTTGGGGGGGCACACAATGCAAATAGTCCGGGTAGCCATTTGATTACCTGTTAAGGAGTCTTATGGCTTGGTGGTAAAAACTGTTGAGAAGCCTTTTTGTCCTAGACTTGGCACTCCGGTACCGCTTGCCATGCGGTAGTAGAGAGAACAGTCTATGACTGGGGTGGCTGGGGTCTTTGACAATTTTTACTCTGACACCGCCTGGTGTAGAGGTCCTGGATGGCAGGCAGCTTAGCCCCAGTGATGTACTGGGCCGTACGCACTACCCTCTGTAGTGCCTTGCAGTCAGAGGCCGAGCAATTGCCATACCAGGCAGTGATGCAACCAGTCAGGATGCTCTCGATGTTGCAGCTGTAGACCTTTTGAGGATCTCAGGACTCATTCCAAGTCTTTTTAGTTTCCTGAGGGGGAATAGGCTTTGTCGTGCCCTCTTCACGACTGTCTTGGTGTGTTTGGACCATTCTAGTTTGTTGTTGATGTGTACACCAAGGAACTTGAAGCTCTCAACCTGCTCCACTACAGCCCCATCGATGAGAATGGGGGTGCTCGGTCCTCCTTTTCCTGTAGTCCACAATCATCTCCTTAGTCTCGGTTACATTGAGGGATAGGTTGTTATTCTGGCACCACCCGGCCAGGTCTCTGACCTCCTCCCTATAGGCTGTCTCGTCGTTGTTGGTGATCAGGCCTACCACTGTTGTGTCTTCTGCAAACGTATTGATGGAGTTGTACCTGGCCATGCAGTCGTGGATGAACAGGGAGTACAGGAGGGGACTGAGCACGCACCCTGTGGAGCTCCAGTGTTGAGGATCAGCGTGGCAGATGTGTTGCTACCTACCCTCACCACCTGGGGGCGGTCAGTCAAGAAGTCCAGGATCCAGTTGCAGAGGGAGGTGTTTAGTCCCAGGATCCTTAGCTTAGTGATGAGCTTTGAGGGTACTATGGTGTTGAACGCAAAGCTGTAGTCAATGAATAGCATTCTCGCATAAGTTTTCCTTTTGTCCAGGTGGGAAAGGGCAGTGTGGAGTGCAATCGAGATTGCATCATCTGTGGATCTGTTTGGGCGGTATGCAAATTAGGGTGGGTCTAGGGTTTCTGGGATAATGGTGTTGATGTGAGCCATTACCAACCTTTCAAAACACTTCATGGCTACGGACGTGAGTGCTACGTGTCTGTAGTCATTTAGGCAGTTTGCCTTTGTGTTCCTGGGCACAGGGACTATGGTGGTCTGCTTGAAACATGTTGGTATTACAGACTCAATCAGGGACATGTTGAAAATGTCAGTGAAGACACCTGCCAATTGGTCAGGACATGCCCGGAGCACACGTCCTGGTAATCTGTTAGGCCCTGCAGCCTTGTGTATGTTGACCTGTTTAAAGGTCTTACTCACGTCGGCTATGGAGAACGTGATCACACATTCGTCCGGAACAGCTGATGCTCTCATGCATGCCTCAGTGTTGCTTGCCTCGAAGCGAGCATAGAAGTGATTTAGCTCATCTGGTAGGCTCGTGTCACTTGGCAGCTTGCGGTTGTGCTTCCCTTTGTAGTTTGTAATAGTTTGCAAGCCCTGCCACATAAGACGAGCGTCGGAGCCGGTGTAGTATGATTCAATCTTAGCCCTGTATTGACGCTTTGCCTGTTTGATGGTTCGTCGCAGAGCATAGCAGGATTTCTTGTAAGCTTCCGGGTTAGAGTCCCGCACCTTGAAAGCGACAGCTCTACTCTTTAGCTCAGTGCGAATGTTGCCTGTAATCCATGGCTTCTGGTTGGGGTACGTACGTACAGTCACTGTGGGGACGATGTCCTCGATGCAATTATTGATAAAGCCAGTGACTGATGTGGTGTACTCCTCAATGCCATCGGAAGAATCCCGGAACATGTTCCAGTCTGTGATAGCAAAACAGTCCTGTAGTTAAGCATCTGCTTCATCTGACCACTTTTTTATAGACTGAGTCACTGGTGCTTCCAGCTTTAATTTTTGTTTGTATGCAGGAATCAGGAGGATAGAGTTGTGGTCGGATTTACCAAATGGAGGGCGAGGGAGAGCTTTGTACGCATCTCTGTATGTGGAGTACAGGGGATCTAGAATTTTAACATGTGCAACGAGACACGGAGAATTATACTCAAGACACATTACCTACACACATATTTTAGATGCTTATTACTGACAGCCGTGACTCAATAATCAGCTGGGCCTATTGCCACATGCGCTACCCAAATGGGCATAGGCCTAATAGCTTGTGATTTTGTAGTAACTTGACAAGGAATGCCCACACGCATTTCTATATTACTTTCATTTATTTTCAACCTAAGAAATAAAAGGTGTACAGCCATGCACAAATTGTACCAATACAGCAAAGCGATACAGCCCACTCAACATGTGATAGAGTCGCCTTGTACAGATCCGGGTGATGACCTCATCAAAGGGAAAAGGTCATACTGTACCGCATGTAACTACAATACATATTCAATGTAATTATTTATATAGTGTCCGCATTAAAACAGATTTGAAACGATCCAAAGCTATTTTTTTTTTATAAATAAATGGTCCTAGATTCCTCCATAGCTAAGTCATGCTTTCTGGTGAAGTATTTTGAATTATATCATTTAGTTCTGTATAGACAGGAGTAATTATACAATTTTGGCAAATGTTTTTCAATTTTCTTCTCTATTTGACCCACCACTATGCCATTTGTATCATGTTCTATTGGTATTCATATCAACTTTATTCCGTTGTCCAGAAGCCAAAGGCAAAATCCTACTCATATTAGCAGCCCATCCAAGTCAAATGAGCAACCCATCCTAGTCATATCAGCAACCCATCGTAGTCACATTAGCGACCCATCCTAGTCATATCAGCAACCCATCCTAGTCATGTCAGAAACCTATCCTAGTCATATTAACAACATATCCTAGTAATATTAACAACCCATGCTAGTCAAAACAGCAAACTATCCTAGTCATATCAGCAACCCATCTTAGTCATATCAGCAACCCATCCTAGTCATATCAACAACCCATTCTAGTCATATTAGCAACCCATTCTAGTCATATCAGCAACACATCTTAGTCATATCAGCAACCCATCCAAGTCATATCAACAACCCATTCTAGTCATATCAGCAACACATCTTAGTCATATCAACAACCCATCCTAGTCATATCAACAACCCATCCTAGTCAAATTAGCAACCCATCTTAGTCAAATTAGCAACCGATCCTAGTCATATTAGCAACCCATCCTAGTCATATTAGCAACCCATCCTAGTCATATTAGCAACCCATCCTAGTCATATCAGCAACCCATCCTAGTCATATTAGCAACCCATCCTAGTCATATCAGCAACCCATCCTAGTCATATCAGCAACCCATCCTAGTCATATCAACAACCCATCCTAGTCATATCAGCAACCCATCCTAGTCATATTAGCAACCCATCCTAGTCATATTAGCGACTGATCCAAGTCATATCAAGAACCCATCCTAGTCAAATTAGCAACAAAATCCTAGTCAAATTATCAACCCATCCTAGTCATATGAGCAACCCATACTAGTCATATCAGCAATGCATCCTAGTCATATTAGCAACAAAATCCTAGTCAAATTAGCAACAAATCCTAGTCATATTAGCAACCCATTCTAGTCATATCAACAACCCATTCTAGTCATATAAGAAACCCATTCTAGTCATATTAGCAACCATCCTAGTCAAATTAGCAACCCATCCTAGTCATATCAACAACCCATCCTAGTCATATCAACAACCCATCCTAGTCATATTAGCAACCCATTCTAGTCATATTAACAACCCATCCTAATCATATTAGCAACCCATCCTAGTCATATTAGCAACCCATGATACTCATATCAACAACCCACCCTAGTCACATTAGCAACCCGTCCTAGTCATATCAGCAACCCATCCTAGTCATATAAGCAACCCATTCTAGTCATATTAGCAACCATCCTAGTCATATCAGCAACCCATGGTAGTCATATCAACAACCCATCCTAGTCATATTAGCAACCCATTCTAGTCATATTAACAACCCATCCTAGTCATATTAGCAACCCATGGTAGTCATATAAGCAACCCATTCTAGTCATATCAGCAACCCATTGTAGTCATATTAGCAGCCCATCCTATTCATATTAGCAACCTGTCCTAGTCACATTGGCAACCCATCCAAGTCATATAAGCAACCCATCCTGGTCATATTAGCAACCATCCTAGTCATATTAGCAACCATTATAGTCATATCAACAACCCATCCTAGTCATATTAACAACCCATCCTAGTCATATTAGCAACCCATCGTAGTCATATTGGCAACCCATCCTAGTCATATTAACAACCCACCCTAATCATATTAGCAACCCATCGTAGTCATATTAGCAACCCATCCTAGTCATATTAACAACCCATCCTAGTCATATTAGCAACCCATGCTACTCATATCAACAACCTATCCTAGTCACATTAGCGACCCGTCCTAGTCATATCAGCAACCCATCCTAGTCATATTAGCAACCCATCCTAGTCATATCAGCAACCCATGGTAGTCATATTAGCAACCCATTCTAGTCATATCAGCAACCCATACTAGTCATATTAACAACCCATCCTAGTCATATTAGCAACCGATCCTAGTGAAAAAAGCAACCCATCCTGGTCATATCAACAACCCATCCTAGTCATATCAACAACCCATCCTAGTCATATCAACAACCCATCCTAGTCATATAAGCAACCCATTCTAGTCATATTAGCAACCATCCTAGTCAAATTAGCAACCCATCCTAGTCATATCAGCAACCCATGGTAGTCATATCAACAACCCATCCTAGTCATATTAGCAACCCATTCTAGTCATATTAACAACCCATCCTAGTCATATTAGCAACCCATGCTACTCATATCAACAACCTATCCTAGTCACATTAGCAACCCGTCCTAGTCATATCAGCAACCCATCCTAGTCATATTAGCAACCCATCCTAGTCATATCAGCAACCCATGGTAGTCATATTAGCAACCCATTCTAGTCATATCAGCAACCCATTGTAGTCATATTAGCAGCCCATCCTATTCATATTAGCAACCTGTCCTAGTCACATTGGCAACCCATCCAAGTCATATAAGCAACCCATCCTGGTCATATTAGCAACCATTATAGTCATATTAGCAACCATTATAGTCATATCAACAACCCATCCTAGTCATATTAACAACCCATCGTAGTCATATTAGCAACCCATCGTAGTCATATTAACAACCCATCCTAGTCATATTAGCAACCCGTCCTAGTCATATTAGCAACCCATCGTAGTCATATTAGCAACCCATCCTAGTCATATCAACAACCCACCCTAGTCACATTAGCAACCCGTCCTAGTCATATTAGCAACCCATCCTAGTCATATTAGCAACCCATCCTAGGTACATTAGCAACCCGTCCTAGTCATATTAGCAACCCATCCTAGTCATATTAGCAACCCATCCTAGTCATATTAGCAACCCATCCTAGTCATATTAGCAACCCATCCTAGTCATATCAACAACCCACCCTAGTCATATTAGCAACCCATCCTAGTCATATTAGCAACCCATCCTAGTCCTTCTAGAAACCCGTCCTAGTCATATAAGCAACCCGTCCTAGTCATATAAGCAACCCACCCTAGTCATATAAGCCATCCACCCAGGTCATATTAGCAACCCGTCCTAGTCATATTAGCAACCCATGCTAGTCATATTAGCAGCCCATCCAATTCATATGTAAGACCCCGTCCTATTCATATTAGCAACCCGTCCAAGTCATATAAGCAACCCATGCTAGTCATATAAGCAACCCACCCTAGTATATAAGCCACCCACCCTAGTCATAATAGCAACCCATCCTAGTCATATTAGCAACCCATGCTAGTCATATTAGCAGCCCATCCAATTCATATTTAAGACCCCGTCCTAGTCATATTAGCAACCCGTCCAAGTCATATAAGCAACCCATCCAAGTCATATCAACAACCCATCCTAGTCATATTAGCAACCCATTATAGTCATATCAACAACCCATCCTAGTCATATTAACAACCCATCCTAGTCATATTAGCGATCCACCCTAGTCATATTAGCAACCCATCCTAGTCATATTAGCAATCCACCCTAGTCAAATTAGCAACCCATCCTAGTCATATTAGCAATCCACCCTAGTCATATTAGCAACCCATCCTAGTCATATCAACAACCGATCCTAGTCATATTAGCAACCCATCCTAGTCACAATAGCAACCCGTCCTAGTCATATTAGCAACCCGTCCTAGTGATATTAGCAACCCATCCTAGTCATATCAACAACCCACCCTAGTCATATTAGCAACCCATCCTAGTCATATTAGCAACCCATCCTAGTCATATTAGCAACCCATCCTAGTCATATTAGCAACCCGTCCTAGTCATATTAGCAACCCATCCTAGTCACATTAGCAACCCATCCTAGTCATATTAGCAACCCATCCTAGTCATATTAGCAACCCATCCTAGTCATATTAGCAACCCATCCTAGTCATATTAGCAACCCATCCTAGTCACATTAGCAACCCATCCTAGTCATATCAGCAACCCATCCTAGTCATATTAGCAACCCATCCTAGTCATATTAGCAACCCATCCTAGTCATATCAGCAACCCATCCTAGTCATATTAGCAACCCATCCTAGTCATATCAGCAACCCATCCTAGTCATATCAGCAACCCATCCTAGTCATATTAGCAACCCATCCTAGTCATATCAGCAACCCATCCTAGTCATATTAGCAACCCATCCTAGTCACATTAGCAACCCATCCTAGTCATATTAGCAACCCATCCTAGTCACATTAGCAACCCATCGTAGTCATATTGGCAACCCATCCTAGTCATATTAACAACCCATCCTAGTCATATCAACAACCCACCCTAATCATATTAGCAACCCGTCCTAGTCATATTAGCAACCCATCCTAGTCATATTAGCAACCCATCCTAGTCATATCAACAACCCATCCTAGTCATATCAACAACCCATCCTAGTCATATTAGCAACCCATTCTAGTCATATTAGCAACCCATCCTAGTCATATTAGCAACCCATCCTAGTCATATCAGCAACCCATGGTAGTCATATTAGCAACCCATTCTAGTCATATCAGCAACCCATCCTAGTCATATTAGCAACCCGTCCTAGTCATATTAGCAACCCATCCTAGTCACATTAGCAACCCATCCTAGTCATATTAGCAACCCATCCTAGTCATATTAGCAACCCATCCTAGTCATATTAGCAACCCATCCTAGTCATATTAGCAACCCATCCTAGTCACATTAGCAACCCATCCTAGTCATATCAGCAACCCATCCTAGTCATATTAGCAACCCATCCTAGTCATATTAGCAACCCATCCTAGTCATATCAGCAACCCATCCTAGTCATATTAGCAACCCATCCTAGTCATATCAGCAACCCATCCTAGTCATATCAGCAACCCATCCTAGTCATATTAGCAACCCATCCTAGTCATATCAGCAACCCATCCTAGTCATATTAGCAACCCATCCTAGTCACATTAGCAACCCATCCTAGTCATATTAGCAACCCATCCTAGTCACATTAGCAACCCATCGTAGTCATATTGGCAACCCATCCTAGTCATATTAACAACCCATCCTAGTCATATCAACAACCCACCCTAATCATATTAGCAACCCGTCCTAGTCATATTAGCAACCCATCCTAGTCATATTAGCAACCCATCCTAGTCATATCAACAACCCATCCTAGTCATATCAACAACCCATCCTAGTCATATTAGCAACCCATTCTAGTCATATTAGCAACCCATCCTAGTCATATTAGCAACCCATCCTAGTCATATCAGCAACCCATGGTAGTCATATTAGCAACCCATTCTAGTCATATCAGCAACCCATACTAGTCATATTAACAACCCATCCTAGTCATATTAGCAACCGATCCTAGTGAAAAAAGCAACCCATCCTGGTCATATCAACAACCCATCCTAGTCATATCAACAACCCATCCTAGTCATATCAACAACCCATCCTAGTCATATAAGCAACCCATTCTAGTCATATTAGCAACCATCCTAGTCAAATTAGCAACCCATCCTAGTCATATCAGCAACCCATGGTAGTCATATCAACAACCCATCCTAGTCATATTAGCAACCCATTCTAGTCATATTAACAACCCATCCTAGTCATATTAGCAACCCATGCTACTCATATCAACAACCTATCCTAGTCACATTAGCAACCCGTCCTAGTCATATCAGCAACCCATCCTAGTCATATTAGCAACCCATCCTAGTCATATCAGCAACCCATGGTAGTCATATTAGCAACCCATTCTAGTCATATCAGCAACCCATTGTAGTCATATTAGCAGCCCATCCTATTCATATTAGCAACCTGTCCTAGTCACATTGGCAACCCATCCAAGTCATATAAGCAACCCATCCTGGTCATATTAGCAACCATTATAGTCATATTAGCAACCATTATAGTCATATCAACAACCCATCCTAGTCATATTAACAACCCATCGTAGTCATATTAGCAACCCATCGTAGTCATATTAACAACCCATCCTAGTCATATTAGCAACCCGTCCTAGTCATATTAGCAACCCATCGTAGTCATATTAGCAACCCATCCTAGTCATATCAACAACCCACCCTAGTCACATTAGCAACCCGTCCTAGTCATATTAGCAACCCATCCTAGTCATATTAGCAACCCATCCTAGGTACATTAGCAACCCGTCCTAGTCATATTAGCAACCCATCCTAGTCATATTAGCAACCCATCCTAGTCATATTAGCAACCCATCCTAGTCATATTAGCAACCCATCCTAGTCATATCAACAACCCACCCTAGTCATATTAGCAACCCATCCTAGTCATATTAGCAACCCATCCTAGTCCTTCTAGAAACCCGTCCTAGTCATATAAGCAACCCGTCCTAGTCATATAAGCAACCCACCCTAGTCATATAAGCCATCCACCCAGGTCATATTAGCAACCCATCCTAGTCATATTAGCAACCCATGCTAGTCATATTAGCAGCCCATCCAATTCATATGTAAGACCCCGTCCTATTCATATTAGCAACCCGTCCAAGTCATATAAGCAACCCATGCTAGTCATATAAGCAACCCACCCTAGTATATAAGCCACCCACCCTAGTCATAATAGCAACCCATCCTAGTCATATTAGCAACCCATGCTAGTCATATTAGCAGCCCATCCAATTCATATTTAAGACCCCGTCCTAGTCATATTAGCAACCCGTCCAAGTCATATAAGCAACCCATCCAAGTCATATCAACAACCCATCCTAGTCATATTAGCAACCCATTATAGTCATATCAACAACCCATCCTAGTCATATTAACAACCCATCCTAGTCATATTAGCGATCCACCCTAGTCATATTAGCAACCCATCCTAGTCATATTAGCAATCCACCCTAGTCAAATTAGCAACCCATCCTAGTCATATTAGCAATCCACCCTAGTCATATTAGCAACCCATCCTAGTCATATCAACAACCGATCCTAGTCATATTAGCAACCCATCCTAGTCACAATAGCAACCCGTCCTAGTCATATTAGCAACCCGTCCTAGTGATATTAGCAACCCATCCTAGTCATATCAACAACCCACCCTAGTCATATTAGCAACCCATCCTAGTCATATTAGCAACCCATCCTAGTCATATTAGCAACCCATCCTAGTCATATTAGCAACCCGTCCTAGTCATATTAGCAACCCATCCTAGTCACATTAGCAACCCATCCTAGTCATATTAGCAACCCATCCTAGTCATATTAGCAACCCATCCTAGTCATATTAGCAACCCATCCTAGTCATATTAGCAACCCATCCTAGTCACATTAGCAACCCATCCTAGTCATATCAGCAACCCATCCTAGTCATATTAGCAACCCATCCTAGTCATATTAGCAACCCATCCTAGTCATATCAGCAACCCATCCTAGTCATATTAGCAACCCATCCTAGTCATATCAGCAACCCATCCTAGTCATATCAGCAACCCATCCTAGTCATATTAGCAACCCATCCTAGTCATATCAGCAACCCATCCTAGTCATATTAGCAACCCATCCTAGTCACATTAGCAACCCATCCTAGTCATATTAGCAACCCATCCTAGTCACATTAGCAACCCATCGTAGTCATATTGGCAACCCATCCTAGTCATATTAACAACCCATCCTAGTCATATCAACAACCCACCCTAATCATATTAGCAACCCGTCCTAGTCATATTAGCAACCCATCCTAGTCATATTAGCAACCCATCCTAGTCATATCAACAACCCATCCTAGTCATATCAACAACCCATCCTAGTCATATTAGCAACCCATTCTAGTCATATTAGCAACCCATCCTAGTCATATTAGCAACCCATCCTAGTCATATCAGCAACCCATGGTAGTCATATTAGCAACCCATTCTAGTCATATCAGCAACCCATCCTAGTCATATTAGCAACCCGTCCTAGTCATATTAGCAACCCATCCTAGTCACATTAGCAACCCATCCTAGTCATATTAGCAACCCATCCTAGTCATATTAGCAACCCATCCTAGTCATATTAGCAACCCATCCTAGTCATATTAGCAACCCATCCTAGTCACATTAGCAACCCATCCTAGTCATATCAGCAACCCATCCTAGTCATATTAGCAACCCATCCTAGTCATATTAGCAACCCATCCTAGTCATATCAGCAACCCATCCTAGTCATATTAGCAACCCATCCTAGTCATATCAGCAACCCATCCTAGTCATATCAGCAACCCATCCTAGTCATATTAGCAACCCATCCTAGTCATATCAGCAACCCATCCTAGTCATATTAGCAACCCATCCTAGTCACATTAGCAACCCATCCTAGTCATATTAGCAACCCATCCTAGTCACATTAGCAACCCATCGTAGTCATATTGGCAACCCATCCTAGTCATATTAACAACCCATCCTAGTCATATCAACAACCCACCCTAATCATATTAGCAACCCGTCCTAGTCATATTAGCAACCCATCCTAGTCATATTAGCAACCCATCCTAGTCATATCAACAACCCATCCTAGTCATATCAACAACCCATCCTAGTCATATTAGCAACCCATTCTAGTCATATTAGCAACCCATCCTAGTCATATTAGCAACCCATCCTAGTCATATCAGCAACCCATGGTAGTCATATTAGCAACCCATTCTAGTCATATCAGCAACCCATACTAGTCATATTAACAACCCATCCTAGTCATATTAGCAACCGATCCTAGTGAAAAAAGCAACCCATCCTGGTCATATCAACAACCCATCCTAGTCATATCAACAACCCATCCTAGTCATATCAACAACCCATCCTAGTCATATAAGCAACCCATTCTAGTCATATTAGCAACCATCCTAGTCAAATTAGCAACCCATCCTAGTCATATCAGCAACCCATGGTAGTCATATCAACAACCCATCCTAGTCATATTAGCAACCCATTCTAGTCATATTAACAACCCATCCTAGTCATATTAGCAACCCATGCTACTCATATCAACAACCTATCCTAGTCACATTAGCAACCCGTCCTAGTCATATCAGCAACCCATCCTAGTCATATTAGCAACCCATCCTAGTCATATCAGCAACCCATGGTAGTCATATTAGCAACCCATTCTAGTCATATCAGCAACCCATTGTAGTCATATTAGCAGCCCATCCTATTCATATTAGCAACCTGTCCTAGTCACATTGGCAACCCATCCAAGTCATATAAGCAACCCATCCTGGTCATATTAGCAACCATTATAGTCATATTAGCAACCATTATAGTCATATCAACAACCCATCCTAGTCATATTAACAACCCATCGTAGTCATATTAGCAACCCATCGTAGTCATATTAACAACCCATCCTAGTCATATTAGCAACCCGTCCTAGTCATATTAGCAACCCATCGTAGTCATATTAGCAACCCATCCTAGTCATATCAACAACCCACCCTAGTCACATTAGCAACCCGTCCTAGTCATATTAGCAACCCATCCTAGTCATATTAGCAACCCATCCTAGGTACATTAGCAACCCGTCCTAGTCATATTAGCAACCCATCCTAGTCATATTAGCAACCCATCCTAGTCATATTAGCAACCCATCCTAGTCATATTAGCAACCCATCCTAGTCATATCAACAACCCACCCTAGTCATATTAGCAACCCATCCTAGTCATATTAGCAACCCATCCTAGTCCTTCTAGAAACCCGTCCTAGTCATATAAGCAACCCGTCCTAGTCATATAAGCAACCCACCCTAGTCATATAAGCCATGCACCCAGGTCATATTAGCAACCCATCCTAGTCATATTAGCAACCCATGCTAGTCATATTAGCAGCCCATCCAATTCATATGTAAGACCCCGTCCTATTCATATTAGCAACCCGTCCAAGTCATATAAGCAACCCATGCTAGTCATATAAGCAACCCACCCTAGTATATAAGCCACCCACCCTAGTCATAATAGCAACCCATCCTAGTCATATTAGCAACCCATGCTAGTCATATTAGCAGCCCATCCAATTCATATTTAAGACCCCGTCCTAGTCATATTAGCAACCCGTCCAAGTCATATAAGCAACCCATCCAAGTCATATCAACAACCCATCCTAGTCATATTAGCAACCCATTATAGTCATATCAACAACCCATCCTAGTCATATTAACAACCCATCCTAGTCATATTAGCGATCCACCCTAGTCATATTAGCAACCCATCCTAGTCATATTAGCAATCCACCCTAGTCAAATTAGCAACCCATCCTAGTCATATTAGCAATCCACCCTAGTCATATTAGCAACCCATCCTAGTCATATCAACAACCGATCCTAGTCATATTAGCAACCCATCCTAGTCACAATAGCAACCCGTCCTAGTCATATTAGCAACCCGTCCTAGTGATATTAGCAACCCATCCTAGTCATATCAACAACCCACCCTAGTCATATTAGCAACCCATCCTAGTCATATTAGCAACCCATCCTAGTCATATTAGCAACCCATCCTAGTCATATTAGCAACCCGTCCTAGTCATATTAGCAACCCATCCTAGTCACATTAGCAACCCATCCTAGTCATATTAGCAACCCATCCTAGTCATATTAGCAACCCATCCTAGTCATATTAGCAACCCATCCTAGTCATATTAGCAACCCATCCTAGTCACATTAGCAACCCATCCTAGTCATATCAGCAACCCATCCTAGTCATATTAGCAACCCATCCTAGTCATATTAGCAACCCATCCTAGTCATATCAGCAACCCATCCTAGTCATATTAGCAACCCATCCTAGTCATATCAGCAACCCATCCTAGTCATATCAGCAACCCATCCTAGTCATATTAGCAACCCATCCTAGTCATATCAGCAACCCATCCTAGTCATATTAGCAACCCATCCTAGTCACATTAGCAACCCATCCTAGTCATATTAGCAACCCATCCTAGTCACATTAGCAACCCATCGTAGTCATATTGGCAACCCATCCTAGTCATATTAACAACCCATCCTAGTCATATCAACAACCCACCCTAATCATATTAGCAACCCGTCCTAGTCATATTAGCAACCCATCCTAGTCATATTAGCAACCCATCCTAGTCATATCAACAACCCATCCTAGTCATATCAACAACCCATCCTAGTCATATTAGCAACCCATTCTAGTCATATTAGCAACCCATCCTAGTCATATTAGCAACCCATCCTAGTCATATCAGCAACCCATGGTAGTCATATTAGCAACCCATTCTAGTCATATCAGCAACCCATCCTAGTCATATTAGCAACCCGTCCTAGTCATATTAGCAACCCATCCTAGTCACATTAGCAACCCATCCTAGTCATATTAGCAACCCATCCTAGTCATATTAGCAACCCATCCTAGTCATATTAGCAACCCATCCTAGTCATATTAGCAACCCATCCTAGTCACATTAGCAACCCATCCTAGTCATATCAGCAACCCATCCTAGTCATATTAGCAACCCATCCTAGTCATATTAGCAACCCATCCTAGTCATATCAGCAACCCATCCTAGTCATATTAGCAACCCATCCTAGTCATATCAGCAACCCATCCTAGTCATATCAGCAACCCATCCTAGTCATATTAGCAACCCATCCTAGTCATATCAGCAACCCATCCTAGTCATATTAGCAACCCATCCTAGTCACATTAGTAACCCATCCTAGTCATATTAGCAACCCATCCTAGTCACATTAGCAACCCATCGTAGTCATATTGGCAACCCATCCTAGTCATATTAACAACCCATCCTAGTCATATCAACAACCCACCCTAATCATATTAGCAACCCGTCCTAGTCATATTAGCAACCCATCCTAGTCATATTAGCAACCCATCCTAGTCATATCAACAACCCATCCTAGTCATATCAACAACCCATCCTAGTCATATTAGCAACCCATTCTAGTCATATTAGCAACCCATCCTAGTCATATTAGCAACCCATCCTAGTCATATCAGCAACCCATGGTAGTCATATTAGCAACCCATTCTAGTCATATCAGCAACCCATACTAGTCATATTAACAACCCATCCTAGTCATATTAGCAACCGATCCTAGTGAAAAAAGCAACCCATCCTGGTCATATCAACAACCCATCCTAGTCATATCAACAACCCATCCTAGTCATATCAACAACCCATCCTAGTCATATAAGCAACCCATTCTAGTCATATTAGCAACCATCCTAGTCAAATTAGCAACCCATCCTAGTCATATCAGCAACCCATGGTAGTCATATCAACAACCCATCCTAGTCATATTAGCAACCCATTCTAGTCATATTAACAACCCATCCTAGTCATATTAGCAACCCATGCTACTCATATCAACAACCTATCCTAGTCACATTAGCAACCCGTCCTAGTCATATCAGCAACCCATCCTAGTCATATTAGCAACCCATCCTAGTCATATCAGCAACCCATGGTAGTCATATTAGCAACCCATTCTAGTCATATCAGCAACCCATTGTAGTCATATTAGCAGCCCATCCTATTCATATTAGCAACCTGTCCTAGTCACATTGGCAACCCATCCAAGTCATATAAGCAACCCATCCTGGTCATATTAGCAACCATTATAGTCATATTAGCAACCATTATAGTCATATCAACAACCCATCCTAGTCATATTAACAACCCATCGTAGTCATATTAGCAACCCATCGTAGTCATATTAACAACCCATCCTAGTCATATTAGCAACCCGTCCTAGTCATATTAGCAACCCATCGTAGTCATATTAGCAACCCATCCTAGTCATATCAACAACCCACCCTAGTCACATTAGCAACCCGTCCTAGTCATATTAGCAACCCATCCTAGTCATATTAGCAACCCATCCTAGGTACATTAGCAACCCGTCCTAGTCATATTAGCAACCCATCCTAGTCATATTAGCAACCCATCCTAGTCATATTAGCAACCCATCCTAGTCATATTAGCAACCCATCCTAGTCATATCAACAACCCACCCTAGTCATATTAGCAACCCATCCTAGTCATATTAGCAACCCATCCTAGTCCTTCTAGAAACCCGTCCTAGTCATATAAGCAACCCGTCCTAGTCATATAAGCAACCCACCCTAGTCATATAAGCCATCCACCCAGGTCATATTAGCAACCCATCCTAGTCATATTAGCAACCCATGCTAGTCATATTAGCAGCCCATCCAATTCATATGTAAGACCCCGTCCTATTCATATTAGCAACCCGTCCAAGTCATATAAGCAACCCATGCTAGTCATATAAGCAACCCACCCTAGTATATAAGCCACCCACCCTAGTCATAATAGCAACCCATCCTAGTCATATTAGCAACCCATGCTAGTCATATTAGCAGCCCATCCAATTCATATTTAAGACCCCGTCCTAGTCATATTAGCAACCCGTCCAAGTCATATAAGCAACCCATCCAAGTCATATCAACAACCCATCCTAGTCATATTAGCAACCCATTATAGTCATATCAACAACCCATCCTAGTCATATTAACAACCCATCCTAGTCATATTAGCGATCCACCCTAGTCATATTAGCAACCCATCCTAGTCATATTAGCAATCCACCCTAGTCAAATTAGCAACCCATCCTAGTCATATTAGCAATCCACCCTAGTCATATTAGCAACCCATCCTAGTCATATCAACAACCGATCCTAGTCATATTAGCAACCCATCCTAGTCACAATAGCAACCCGTCCTTGTCATATTAGCAACCCGTCCTAGTGATATTAGCAACCCATCCTAGTCATATCAACAACCCACCCTAGTCATATTAGCAACCCATCCTAGTCATATTAGCAACCCATCCTAGTCATATTAGCAACCCATCCTAGTCATATTAGCAACCCGTCCTAGTCATATTAGCAACCCATCCTAGTCACATTAGCAACCCATCCTAGTCATATTAGCAACCCATCCTAGTCATATTAGCAACCCATCCTAGTCATATTAGCAACCCATCCTAGTCATATTAGCAACCCATCCTAGTCACATTAGCAACCCATCCTAGTCATATCAGCAACCCATCCTAGTCATATTAGCAACCCATCCTAGTCATATTAGCAACCCATCCTAGTCATATCAGCAACCCATCCTAGTCATATTAGCAACCCATCCTAGTCATATCAGCAACCCATCCTAGTCATATCAGCAACCCATCCTAGTCATATTAGCAACCCATCCTAGTCATATCAGCAACCCATCCTAGTCATATTAGCAACCCATCCTAGTCACATTAGCAACCCATCCTAGTCATATTAGCAACCCATCCTAGTCACATTAGCAACCCGTCCTAGTCATATTAGCAACCCATCCTAGTCATATTAGCAACCCATCCTAGTCACATTAGCAACCCATCCTAGTCACATTAGCAACCCGTCCTAGTCATATTAGCAACCCATCCTAGTCATATTAGCAACCCATCCTAGTCATATCAACAACCCATCCTAGTCATATCAACAACCCATCCTAGTCATATTAGCAACCCATTCTAGTCATATTAGCAACCCACCCTAGTCATATTAGCAACCCATCCTAGTCCTTCTAGAAACCCATCCTAGTCACATTAGCAACCCGTCCTAGTCATATAAGCAACCCGTCCTAGTCATATAAGCAACCCACCCTAGTCATATAAGCAACCCACCCTAGTCATATAAGCAACCCATCCTAGTCATATTAGCAACCCATGCTAGTCATATTACCAGCCCATCCAATTCATATGTAAGACCCCGTCCTAATCATATTAGCAACCCGTCCAAGTCATATAAGCAACCCATGCTAGTCATATAAGCAACCCACCCTAGTATATAAGCCACCCACCCTAGTCATAATAGCAACCCATCCTAGTCATATTAGCAACCCATGCTAGTCATATTAGCAGCCCATCCAATTCATATTTAAGACCCCGTCCTAGTCATATTAGCAACCCGTCCTAGTCATATTAGCAACCCATCCTAGTCATATCAACAACCCATCCTAGTCATATTAACAACCCATCCTAGTCATATTTGCAACCCAATCTAGTTTTTACATGTTTTGATTCCTCCTCCTAAATTTCTAACTAGATTTTCATCTCTATTACATTTACATCCGCTATCAGGTGCGCTGTTTCGATTGTTTTTTTCCCAGGTGTGATGTTTAGAATGGTGTTTTCACAGGTGCGCTGTTTAGAATGGTGTTTTCACAGGTGTGCTGTTTAGAATGGTGTTTTCCCAGGTGTGCTGTTTAGAATGGTGTTTTCCCAGGTGTGCTGTTTAGAATGGTGTTTTCCCAGGTGTGCTGTTTAGAATGGTGTTTTCCCAGGTGTGCTGTTTAGAATGGTGTTTTCCCAGGTGTGCTGTTTAGAATGGTGTTTTCCCAGGTGTGCTGTTTAGAATGGTGTTTTCCCAGGTGTGCTGTTTAGAATGGTGTTTTCCCAGGTGTGCTGTTTAGAAGGGTGTTTTCCCGTGAATTCCATTTGAAAATTACGTTTAATTGGCTGCTTCATTACATGAGTTGCATGTTCTTTTAAGATGCATTACCATAATTTAAGTGTAATTTCTGTCATTTTGAGCACCGTGGTTGGATGCCCTAATGGGTTATACACCCAATTCTTATAGGTCCAGTAAATTTCTAAAATAGCCAGTCACGTTGTCCGATGCCATATTTTCCTAACGGAAACCCTGGTTTAATGATATCATTGAAACACCTATGCGATTGTGCATTGTGCTTTAAAACTAACCCTAACCAGAGATTTCACTGACCATCGAGCTGGAGAGAATCTAATGTTGTAATGTTGAGCTGTGTTCCAGTTCACACACAGTCACACACTCACATAGAGAGAGGTCCTTGGGCCATTTCCTCCATTTACATGTTGAATAATGCACCCCAGCAGATCCATTCATGCATATTTTGACTCCACTTTTCTCTCTTCCCCGAAACCCAGAATACTCCTTACAAATCAATTAGAGCAGAGCCACAGAGAAACCCTCAACTCCGAGCTAAAATGGCCGCTTTTAAATGAGGGGCTTTTACAGTAGCCGGAGATCAAATGATTATAAATGGGGAATCTCTCTGTCCACTCCACCTTCCCTCCTCCCTTCTCGTCTTTATGTTGTATCATTTTCTCTCTTATATATTTATTTTTAAGCAGAGGGGGCATTTGGTCTCCAGGTCATAGAGAGTTCAAATAGAGCACCAGGGATTGTTCACCACTCTGCCTGCTTTCTGGGATGTGTCTGTTATAAGGAGCAGCCAGGGAGAAAGCCCCTTCAATTACACTGATTTATGGAGGACTTTATTGAGCTTATTACACGTGGACCAAGGATAGGAGTTTTCTGGGCGCTAGCTAGCTTGAAGCTTAATTTACGTGTAGATTATGTGGCAAAGAACGGGAAGCTTGATAAACCAACGTACA
Source organism: Salvelinus namaycush (assembly GCF_016432855.1). Classification (NCBI taxonomy): domain Eukaryota; kingdom Metazoa; phylum Chordata; class Actinopteri; order Salmoniformes; family Salmonidae; genus Salvelinus; species Salvelinus namaycush. Next base: position 68,486,738 of record NC_052307.1, read on the forward strand.
GTATCGGATCTCATCCTGTGGGTCTTTCATCTGCAATAATTTGTGCTCCATTAGTGCCAATAAACTCTACCTTCTCCTAGTCCATCACTCTATCACTATTTCACTTCTTCTCCATGACAACAGTAACAATAACATCAGCAACAACAAGAAGAGTTGTTATAGGACTGAATGGTCATAATTTGTGGTGAATTTACATAGGACCACATTATTGTACAATTCCATCCTAATCTGTTTTACTGCTCCTTTAGGTAGGTTTGCATGCTCTGCATATTTGTCTAGCAGACGCCCGGACCACCGTCTTTTTCACACAAACACAGCCTAATGGTAGTACTTTTAATGCAATGTACTATAATGTCTCTGAGCTGCAAAGTAAGCCTTTAAATCTCACACAATTATATAGGGCTCATTATGCAGTTCAGCAAAGGGATAATGCTCCAACTTTGTCAAGATAAAACATTGATCTCCACCACCGCTCTGAGGTATAAACACATGTTATTTTCCCCTGGTCCTGCCTCAAACTATTAAGGTGGAGAGACTCAGAGGCATAGTTAAAGGACAACTGTGGAATTTCAGACGTCAGCAGAAAAAGTATTCTTCATGGAAAAGAGGGCTGGTGTGTTGTTTGAATTATCATGATGGTTTCTCTCTAAATCAGGGTCGGCCCTCCTTGGGCCCAAGGCTTGAGAGAGATGACGGAGTTTTCCACTTGTGGCCATGTTTGTAGCTACCCACTGAGGAGACATGAAGATACTCTCATGCCTTTGATATAGGGCAAGTGTATTAATGTAATAGATAGAACCATACCTCTCAAACGTATTTATCAACTGGGAGGAGAAAAGGCTTTGCACCATTACGCCTACAGAGGCTCTTTGATCCCATAATAGTTTTTCAGATGCTCCAATAGTTTTCTGAAATTGAAATAACACTTAATATTGTGCTACCCATACACATAAAACCATTCAAATTTAATGTGTATGTAAAAAATCCATATTTTTTTATGTTCCTTTTGTTACACATTTTTACAGTGTATTTTCTCAGACAGGTAGTCATTTTTGATTATATTATTATTTTACGAAAGTATACATGTGAAACATAACAAGAGTTGTCTCAACAATATGTGGTTCAAACATAAAGCCCAGGATGAGAGTTGTTTTAATACAAGAACTGAAACCATTTCCACAATACTGTAGGATAGGTTCTAATCCGCTGTGGCTGAGTTTGGCTTAATTGGTTTGGAGGCTCCTGGCCAGGCACACGGTGCATACGTCACATTACAGACATATACTACAGTATGTGCACTGGGGCATACAACTCTCTGATTGGATGCTGATGAGTACATCCATATGTGTTTTCCTCTCCTCTGTATTTAATTGAGTTGGCAGAACAGGCCTGGAATGACAACAGATATAAAACACATTCCATCCAGACAGCTACCAGAATGGGTTGAGTTTTATGAAATGGGATCTCTAACGATTTTTTCCCTTTTAGGGCTAAAAACATTGGTTCATTTCCTTCCTACATGGATGAGTTCCTCAATTTTACGCCAATCTACAAAGGTAATGCCATGCTGTTTGGACTGCTCAGCTTTCAATATTATTTGCATTATTTACACACACACACACACACACACAAACACACACACACACACACACACACACACACACACACACACACACACACACACACACACACACACACACACACACACACACACACACACACACACACAGAGATAGAGAGAGGAGAGAAGAGAAAGAAATGTCGAAATTACATTGGAATCTGCCCCCTGCTCCAGGTAATTACCCAGAGTTCTTAGCCCCGGCCCTGCTGATGAGAAGTGCTCATGTTTATGCACACAGAGGAGATTATGCATTCACAACAGTCAGACCACCGCTGCCGCCCCACTTCCTCACTCTGTAATTAGAAAAGGATTAGGCCACCCGCTAAAATGAAAAGAGAACCTTATTTTGAACCATATCCTGCAGCGAACAATATTGTCCATATTAATGTGTGATGTGCTTGTCTGGTGGCCTCTCCTTTTGGTGGGAATGTATGGCTAGTGACTAAATTTGTAATGATTTGTACGTTTTTCTCAGAAAAGATTTAGGTTGTACATCAGAAAGAAAAGTCCCTTTCCAATACGACAACTTCAAGGAGACAGAACGAGAGTTTACAAAAACCGAGTTCTAGAAGAAGTCAGACGGGGCTGGAGGCAATGAGAGGAGAAGGAGAGGTGAATTAATCAAGCTGACAAAGAGAGAAGGCCCTGTGCTGACCCCTCCATGGTGTCCTCACTCCCCATTACCCTCAGAGAGCCACGCGCTCCGGAATTTCACTAATTAAGGATCAGCGGTTCACACGATTGGAGGGGATTGAGAGATGTTAGTCACTGTATCCATCACTCCCTTAGTCATTCTAATACCTCACTTCCGACACGCCCACGAACAAAGGTGGAAATCATAATGAGTGCCTATTGATGTCTTTGCTTTGACCTCGTTTAAATTGCTGGACGTCTATGGATGGTGATGATGGCCTATCACTGCTAGAGAGGTGGAGAGACACATGCACTGTGTCTCTCATTAGTCAAAAGTTTTGAGTAAACCCTGAGTACAGTTACTTAAAGTGATTTTGTAGTCATTACTCAAAAGACAGAGTCACTGTGACCCTGTAATAGGTCCATATTTGAGTTGTATCAGCTTGAAATAAAATGTAACGCCCCCACTAAGCCATGCCTCCAATATAAATTCCCAGTGTGCCTTGCCTTTTCGAGTGAATTGTAGAGTTATCACCCATGACCGTATTTGTTGGTGACAGAGACACGGTTGTTAAATTCCTTCATTTTCAGTCATGTGGCCTTCACCAAATGAGTTCCTAGACGAATGTTATCATTATAATTAAATTCCGTATCTCAAGAGGCCTTATTTTGAGGCCTAGCTTTATTACAGTGGCCTGAAACTCATGGTTTACAGGACACATCAGGCTTGGCCATTAGGTTTGAAGAATTCCAGTAACTATCCCAAAATTCCCAACCAAGAGTTCTGGAAACCCTGGGAATTTTACCAGAATTTTGCAACCCTACCTGCCTGTCACATTATGCTGGTTAAGTTAAGTGTTTTTAAAAAATTAGATGTGACTTCTCATTTAGTTTTAAATCAGTACCGCATAAACATTTTAAGTAATAATGACTTTTCATTGACTTTGAGTTCAACTTCCTGGAAATATTTGAGTTAATAATGCCTTAGGGTTTACAATAGAAGAAATGTGTTTGTGTGCAGATTAATACCAATTCAGATGTCTTTTTACAATTATTTTCCTTTGTTATGGTTATATTTACACGTACGTTGCAATTATTAAGAAATCACTGAGGGTGTGCTGTACTGTATTGTTGTAAACTGAACGCTTGACTACACCTAACAACACATGTTACACATTAAAATGTTGTAATATAAGATGTTGCTATTTGTAGCCTCGGGCACATGCAGGCACGCATGTGCACACACACACACACACACACACACACACACACACACGAGTACACACACATATTCATAATCACATCAGCAGTGGAATAGAGGGCGACAATAAAAGGATGTAATCCATCTGCTGCTTATGGAACCATGAAGAGGTCAGGGTCATATACTAGAAGAGGCTGCCATTGGAACAGCCTCCAACAGGAAATGGATTTGTCTCACAGATCTAATACATGCAGCACAATCCCATGTGTGTGCTGTGGGGGTCCGACACTAGAATGACACTGGAGATGGCAGCACAGGACCTGCAGACCCACCTGACCAGATGATAAATGATAACAGGTAAAAAAAATGGATGGACAGAGGAGGGAAGGTAGACAGTTGTCATCTACAAGAGTGGCTGGATCATACAATAAAAAAATTCAAAGACAAAACAATTGTCTGTCCCTATTTACAGTACCATCACACCATTGCTGTAATCATCATTTTGGGGATTTTGATCATTTTCGTTACAATAAACTAGGACTACAGTAACCCTATGACGGACAATGAGAGAAAGTGAAGCCCTAATGGCATATAAACGAGAGACCAACACATATTTTCCTCATTAAGGTACAGGAATAAATGCGTCAAAGCATGAAATTAGCAACACACCTACACCTCGAAACAACCTGATTTGCAAACGAATGATCCGTGCAGAGCGCTAGAAATGCTGATGATTAGAATAATAGGCGGGTTTTGCCTTTTTGCGTTTCCAAGGCGATTCTATTCTGCCCATAGTGTGAAATTATGTTTTTTGTAATTAGACCTCCTCTACCTTTCTACTGTTGTTGGACTAGCCTACTCTATACTGTAATGTTAATTCACTGGTCATTTGCTAAATGGTGTTGGTCCTCTTTACCTCAAATAGTAAGGTCATTCAGAGTTGTCCAATTCACGGGAATGCAAGGTGCACAATATGTCCATTGTCTATTTTTGCCATGAACTACATTTCAGTGACCAATAAGATTCTTCAGTTTTCTATTGAGCTTGAATCAAGTTAATGTCAGCCTGAAATAATATTTTACCATATCAAAATGATACAAGTTATGAAACAATGATGCTATAATTACAACGTTTTTGGTTCTTTACTAAGAGCTGTGGTTCTTACTGTAGCCCTTCTGGAGAGTCCCTCTCCAGAAACCCATAATGCTGGGGTATTATCGCTGAGGGAGACTCCTGCTGCATTAGAGCGAGAGCGAGAGCGAGGGTGAGGGAGGAGGCCTTAGTCCTTCCCACAATAAGGAAAAGTCGCACCACAGACACAAACAATAACCACACTTCCTCTTCACCGGTGGCCCGATGCACCCAAATGTAGAAAAATGATGGGGGATGACGCTCACCACTGCATTACTTTTGAATTACGGGGCCATTTGCAATTCAAAGTGTGCAGAATGCTGACCACACCACTAACACCTCCATAGGCCCACTGAGGCAAATAAGGCTGGGGCAATTTGCAGCCCCCGACGCTCCGAAACGCACTTTTGGGCCACGTCATGTAAAAATATGATAAATATCTAAACTAATGAGGTCAAATTTGTTTTTCTGAAAACAAAAATAGAGGTGTGAGGCAAGACTTAACTTCATACACCAAGGTTGCCATTAACTTGCTTTGATAGTGTTGGCCTTGAGGCCATGCCTACACAAATGATGTATTTGTAAATCAATTATTATTTTTACATATCTGAGGAAATATTGGACAGCACCTAATAATAATTCAAGCTAAAGAAAAGTGAATGATTGATTACTCATTGTATTTATTTTTATCGGTGAGTAGAGGACGGAATCTTGATGATTAGCAAGCACACCTGCTTGGGAGTAAAATGAGCAAGAACCCCCCCCCCCCCCCAAAAAAAAAATAACAGAAAGCTTGAGTTTCTTGAATCATGATCGGACATTATCCCGAAAACATAATCTCATCCGAAACATTAATCAAATAGTCCGACTCCTGTGCAGCCATATGGAGGAGCAGCATGTGAAGTGCGTCCAAACTTGCTGATCCTCTGTAACTGGGCCCAATTAAGTGTACCGGCTGCATCCAGCACATCAGGCTGCGCTCCAGCCAGAGAAGCACTAGTACAGTATTTCTCCCAGCACCGTGCCCAGTCAAAAACAGGAGCACTCCCCTAGCCTCTGATTAATGATGGAGCTGTAGTACTACCAGAGAGGATTCAGGAGGTGATGGGAGAGGGAAGGGCGAAGGGGAATCAGACGGAACTTTAGGGGTTATCTGGTTATTATGGGGCTGAAAGTTATTGCTTCCTGTTAAATAGACAATTGTTATACGAACCAAGGGGCCATTTGACATTTGATTGTGGTTGGAAAGATATGATTCATATTAGATTGTCAAGATGAAATAAAACAGAACATGTTATTAACGACGACAAGAATGAATACAAATGTGGAAGATATTAACTTTTACTGACATATTGGCCAATTTAATAACTGATACAATTATACTCACTTATTTGGGATAATCACTCATCACAAAAGAAAGCTGATGGCTAATAATCACAAAGATGCTATCAGTGGTGTTCTTATTACCACGTCCACAATGGTTCACATGGGTGTGATCCACCCTCAGCTGGGGGTTGACATACACTACTTTAAAGCCATGTCTATTAAATACACCTGTATAACCACATTCTGAATAGCACCCTGAGGACCATGAACATTTTAATACTGGTCATTAATAGAGCTGGAGCCTCCAGTAATGGAGGAGACATAATGAAACTCCCCTAATTCACAACACTTCACTAAGAACTTCCCTATCACTCACAAACCGCTCTTTCATATTTTAATGTGGAGGGATTGTACAATATTAAATGAAAGGACTAACAATGTGTTTTAAAATTATGATAGCACAGTTACTTTCCAAGCATTCAGAAACCTTTAGAGCATTTCATGTTTGCAGATTACATTTCACGAAATACCCTGCAATGTACCCAACTAACACAGCTATTGCAAGCACTGATTTCCTCGATGAAAAGTTAAATATCCCACTCCACTCTTAGATTGATTTAAACATTTCCCCCAAAAAAACATGCAGAACAGGTGGTCAGTTGTGGTCTGGTCTACACAAGGAATTATCGCCGATTTCCATTGATCACCTATTGCTAAACACATAACCTCTGCATTATTGACTGATAAAGCTTGTTGATTCTGTCTCTTTTTAGTCTGAGCGACCTACTCCAGCTTTGAAGTGCCCTCATATGGATTGTGTGGTAATCCTCAGTAGCATAGTAACCGTATTGGATTTAACTCCTAGGAAGTGCCTGTGCCTGTTTCATTGATGAGATGCTATTCTTGGTCCTTTGACTGCCTTACTGAGACAGTATGGAGCTGGGGCCCAGTCTGGTTGGCTTTATATCTGTTAAAGAACAGTTAGAGGTCTGGAAACAGGTTCAAGTACACTCTCGAGTCCAATGTTACTGCTTGGATTGCCGAGGTGCAGACTTCTATATAAGGTCTATGTCTGTTTAGAAATGTGACAACAGTGTAGCTAGCGACTAGCATTAGGCTAATACTAATGCGTTAATACTAATAGGCTAATACTAATATGTTAATAGTAATAGGCTAATACTAATATGTTAATAGTAATAGGCTAATACTAATAGGCTAATACTAATAGACTACTACAATACATGATAAGTTATAAAGACACTACTTTGTGTGTTTTAAATCACATTTAGCTGAGCCTACATGAAGGCCAAATGGACATGTCTGAATCGTGTTACTGTTACTGCCATATCCATACATAGGCAGTCACAATATAAAAGAAAAGCAAGCTATCTTAAGACCAAGGGCAAGCTATAGGACCCATTCTGACGTGCAAGTGGTGTCTACCTGTGCAGCCAATAGATTGATTGATTGTCCTCTGCAATGTGAGAAGGAGGAAGCTACTTTTTCATGCAAGAGGATCAATCTGCACTGCAAGGTGAATCTATTGGCGCTAATCGGCTAATCACATGGCTAAAGGTGAGGTCCGCCTGCAAAGCTCTCTGATTTTAACCTTGACTAGGGTTGTATTGGATACATGGAGCAGTTACAGGGGGCACTTTTAAAACCTCAACACTGAACTTAGTCTGCTTAAAGTCTGGCTACGTCTTGATCCACTGCCAGGAGTTTACGCGTATGGTATGGACAAAGAAGACAGATCTATAGAATTATGTGTGTGTTTCTGTTCTCTGTCTATAACCAGGTTTACATCTGTCATGCTCGTTATAATGAGTGGATGAAGATGCAGCGTGGTATAGTTCCATCCTCTTTATTAGGTAGTGAAACACAAAGAAAACAATAAAGCTCAAAACAAAACGTGAAGCTCATGTAGTGCTCGCAGGCAACTATACATAGACAAGATCCCACAAAGCACAATGGGGAAATGGCTGCTTAAATATGATCCCCAATCAGAGACAACGATAAACAGCTGCCTCTGATTGGGAACCATACCAGGCCAACATAGAATTATAATCACCTAGATAACCCACCCTAGTCACACCCCGACCTAACCAATATAGAGAATAAAAAGCTCTCTATGGTCAGGGCGTGACAGTACCCCGGCCAAAGGTGCGGACTCCGGCCGCAAAACCTCACTCAATAGGGGAGGTTCGCCGGAGGTTCGCCGGAGGTTCTGGACTGTGAAACGTCGCCGGAAGCTCCGGACTGGGAACTGTTGCCGGAAGCTCCGGACTGGGAACAGTCGCCGGAAGCTCCGGACTGGGAACTGCCGCCGGAAGCTCCGGACTGGGAACTGTCGCCGGAAGCTCCGGACTGAGAACTGTCGCCGTAAGCTCTGGACTGGGAACTGTCGCTGGAAGCTCTGGACTGTGGAGGCGCACTGGAGGCCTGATGCGTGGGGCCGGTACAGGTGGCACCGGGCTGGTAACACGCACCTCAGGGCGAGTGCGGGGAGGAGGCACAGGATGCACTGGACTGTGGAGGCTCACTGGAGGCCTGATGCGTGGGACCGGTACAGGTGGCACCGGGCTGGTGACACGAACCTCAAGGCGAGTGCGGGGAGGAGGCACAGGACGCACTGGACTGTGGAGGCGCACTGGAGGCCTGATGCGTGGGACCGGTACAGGTGGCACCGGGCTGGTGACACGCACCTCAGGGCGAGTGCGGGGAGGAGGCACAGGACGTAATGGACTGTGGAGGTGCACTGGAGGTCTGGAGCGTAGAGCTGGCACAATGCGTCCTGGACAGATACCCACTTTAGCACGACAAGTGCGAGGAGCTGGCACAGAACGCACCTAAAGTCCACGATCATCTCCTTTGTTTTGTTGACGTTGAGTGTGAAGTTATTTTCCTGACACCACTCTCCGAGTGCCCTCACCTCCTCCCTGTAGGCCGTCTCGTCGTTGTTGGTAATCAAGCCTACCACTGTAGTGTCGTCTGCAAACTTGATGATTGAGTTGGAGGCGTGCATGGCCACGCAGTCATGGGTGAACAGGGAGTACAGGAGAGGGCTGAGAACGCACCCTAGTGGGGCCCCAGTGTTGAGGATCAGTGGGGTGGAGATGTTGTTTCCTACCCTCACCACCTGGGGGTGTCCCGTCAGAAAGTCCAGGACCTAGTTGCACAGGGCGGGGTCGAGACCAGCATTCTTACAAAGGTATTCCTCTTGTCCAGATGGGTTAGGGCAGTGTGCAGTGTGATTACGAGAGTGTCGTCTGTGGACCTATTGGGGCGGTAAGCTAATTGGAGTCGGTCTACACCTGTATTGCTTGCTGTTTGGGGTTTTAGGCTGGGTTTCTGTACAGCACTTTGAGATATCAGCTGATGTAAGAAGGGCTATATAAATACATTTGATTTGATTTGATTTGTCTAGGGTGTCAGGTAGGGTGGAGGTGATATGATCCTTGACTATTCTCTCAAAGCACTTCATGATGACGGAAGTGAGTGTTACAGGGCGATAGTTGTTTAGCTCAGTTACCTTGGCTTTCTTGGGAACAGGAACGATGGTGGCCCTCTTCAAGCATGTGGGAACAGCAGACTGGGATAGGGATTGGTTGAATAGGTCCGTAAACACACCAGCCAGCTGGTCTGCGCATGCTCTGAGGACGCGGCTAGGGATGCCGTCTGGGCCGGCAGCCTTGCGAGTGTTAACACGTTTAAATGTTTTACTCGCGTTGGCTGCAGTGAAGGAGAGCCCACAGGTTTTGGTAGCGGGCCGTGTCAGTGGCACTGTATTGTCCTCAAAGCGTGCAAAGAAGCTGTTTAGTTTGTCTGGGAGCAAGACATTGTGGTCCACGACCGGGCTGGTTTTCTTTTTGTAGTCCGTGATTGACTGTAGTCCCTGCCACATACCTCTCATGTCTGAGCCATTGCATTTTGTCTCTATACTGACGCTTAGCTTGTTTGAATGCCTTGCGGAGGGAATAGCTACACAATTTGTATTCGGTCAGGTTTCCGGTCGCCTTGACCTGATTAAAAGCAAGGGTTTGCACAGTTTTGCGCGAATGCTGCCATCAATCCACGGTTTCTGGATGGGGAAGGTTTTAATCGTCGCCGTGGATACAACATCACCTATGCACCTCTGGGGGTTTAGAGCTTGAGGTAGTCACCTCATACAAGTACTTGGGAGTATGGCTAGACGGTACACTGTCCTTCTCTCAGCACATATCAAAGCTGCAGGCTAAAGTTTTTAGCGATAGGGGGCAGCATTTTCACTTTGGATGAATAGCGTGCCCAGAGTGAACTGCCTCCTACTCTGTCCCAGATGCTAATATATGCATATTATTATTACTATTGGATAGAAAACACTCTGAAGTTTCTAAAACTGTTTGAATGATATCTGTGAGTATAACAGAACTCATAGGGCAGGCAAAAACCTGAGAAAAAATCCAAACAGGAGGTGGAAATTCTGAGGCTGGTCGATTTTCAACTCATCGCCTATTGAAATCCCTGTGGGATATGGATCTGTTTGCACTTCCTACGCCTTCCACTAGATGTCAACAGGCTGTAGAACGTTGAATGAAGCTTCTACTGTGATGTTGAGCCGGATGGGAGCTGTTTGAGTCAGTGGTCTGGCAGAGTGCCAGGTCCTGGTCATGCGCATTCCACATGATATTGACTTGCGTTCCATTACTTCTATAGACACAAAGGAATTCTCCGGTTAGAACATTATTGAATATTTATGATAACAACATCCTAAAGATTGATTCTATACTTCGTTTGACAAGTTCTTTCGACCTGTAATATAACTTTTTGAAGTTTTCTTCCGAAGTTCGCCTGGACCTGCGTGAGCGTTTCGATATGTGTACTAAACGTGCTAACAAAAGTAGCTACTTGGACATAAATAATGGACATTATCGAACAAAACAACAATTTATTGTGGAACTAGCATTCCTGGGAGTGCATTCTGATGAAGACCATCAAAGCTAAGGGAATATTTATGATGTAATTTCGTATTTCTGTTGACTCCAACATGGCGGATAAATGTTGTTTCTATCTGAGCGCCGTCTCAGATTATTGCATGGTTTGCTTTTTCCATAAAGTTTTTTTTAAATCTGACACAGCGGTTGCATTAAGAACAAGTGTATCTTTAATTCTATGTAAAACATGTATCTTTCATCAAAGGTTATGATGAGTATTTCTGTTATTTGATGTGGCTCCCTGCAATTTCTCCGGATATTTTGGAGAAATTTCTGAACATGGCGCCAACGTAAACTGAGATTTTTGGATATAAATATGCACATTATCGAACAAAACATACATGTATTGTGTAACATGATGTCCTATGAGTGTCATCTGATGAAGATCATCAAAGGTTAGTGATTAATTTTATCTCTATTTCTGCTTTTTGTGACTCCTATCTTTGGCTGGGAAAATGGCTGTGTGTTTTTTGGACTTGGCGGTGATCTAACATAATCACATGTTGTGTTTTCGCTGTAAAGCATGTTTTAAATCGAACACGATGGGTAGATTAACAATATGTTTATCTTTCATTTGCTGTATTGAACGTGTTAATGTGTGAAAGTTAGATATTTCAAAAAATATTTCTGAATTTGCCGCGCTGCCTTTTCAGCGGAATGTTGTCGAGGGGTTCCCCTAGCGGAACGTGTGTCCTAGACAGGTTAAATCTAGACTTGGTTTCCACTATCGTAATCGCTCCTCTTTCACCCCAGCTGCCAAACTAACCCTGAATCAGATGACCATCCTACCCATGCTAGATTACGGAGACATAATTTATAGATCGGCAGGTAAGGGTGCTCTCGAGCGGCTAGATGTTCTTCACCATTCGGCCATCAGATTTGCCACTTATGCTCCTTAAAGGACACATCACTGCACTCTATACTCCTCTGTGAACTGGTCATCTATGTATACCTGTCGCAAGACCCACTGGTTGATGCTTATTTATAAAACCCTCTTAGGCCTCACTCCCCCCATCTAAGATATCTACTGCTTCCGTCATCCTCCACATACAACACCCATTCTGCCAGTCATATTCTGTTAAAGGTCCCCTAAGCACACACATCTCTAGGTTGCTCATATTTTCAGTTTGATGCAGCTAGCGACTGGAACGAGCTGCAACAAACACTCAAACTGGTCAGTTTTATCTCAATCGCTTCATTCAAACACTCAATCATGGACACTCTTACTGACAGTTGTGGCTGCTTTGCGTGATGTATTGTTTTCTCTACCTTCTTGCCCTTTGTGCTGTTGTCTGTGCCCAATAATGTTTGTACCATGTTTTGTTCTGCTAACATGTTGTGTTGCTACCATGTTGTTGTCATGTTGTGTTGCTACCATGCTGTGTTGTCATGTGTTGCTGCCTTGCTATGTTGTTGTCTTTGTTGTTGTCTCTTTTTATGTAGTGTTGTGTTATCTCTCTCGTCGTGATGTGTGTTTTGTCCTATATATTCATATCAATATACATATATTTTTTTTAATCAAAGCCCCTGTCCCCGCAGGAGGTCTTTTGCCTTTTGGTAGGCCGTCATTGTAAATCCAAATGTCACTTGTAAAACTGACTTGCCTAGTTAAATAAAGGTTAAATAAAATAAAATGAATTAAACATGATGATTAGGGATGTAATGATTCACCAATATGCATTGGTCCCAGGTTCAAATGTTTAAGATATGAGAGCATCGGTCTGCAGGACCCCAAACCGATCCAAATGTAGCATGCATCGATCAGAAATTAGATTCAAACGAATCGCCGGTTCACAATTTGTTTTGCTCAAATTACGTTCTTTCTACCTCCCGAAAATACCTATCATCTTTTGTGATAACTGTCCTCTCCTTCAGTGTCACACTAAGCATGTAATTATGTTGACAGTCATTGATCTAAGTCATTTTGCATGCCAAACAAGCACAGGCAATATCAGCAGTATAGTCTAACTGCGGGCAGTGTGCAGCTTCGCACGCTGACCAACGAGAAGTGGGCCTATTCCTGATCTGGCACATCTGCGTGTTACCTTCAGCATTCAAATATTTATCAAATGTGACTCGTTTCAGGAAACTAGGCGTATGTCGCAGATCACTACTTCACAGGGGAGCCATTTAAACGTAAACGTTATATTTTTATCAAATTTTTGGGGGGCAGAAATACCTTCTGAAACATGTGAACTTTCCTAGGCCTTAATAAAAAACTCATATGCCATCTGTCAATACAAATAAAATATTTAAATTACGAGCCTAGTTGATTTAGCCACAGAAAAAGGTAGCAACCTTCCCGCTAGCCATGATTGGCTGAGATAATGAGTGGGCTGGACATGCCGAGCACACTTCTGTCTATTTGAGCTGGTCAGTAGGTATTGGTAATCCTGTCTCTTTTTTAAAAATATATTGCGTTGTAGATCTGCATAAGTGTTGCTCTCCAAGTTTTGAAATCAGTGGAATTTGAGTATGATAGCTAAGATTACATCTTCAATCTAAGGGCAACCATGGCATCCGTGACAGGGAGAAGCATCCATTCCATGTATACAGGTAAGATTGTCTAGCTAGCTACATTTTCAGATATTACACAAATTTTATTTATTTTATTACTAATTTTAATAATAATTTTCATTTCAAGTTAAAGTGTACTGTTAGCTAGTTAGCTAACATTAGCTGGCTGGCTCTCAAGCTAACATTACGTGTATGATCGTATTATTCGTATGATCTTATTATTCAAATCTCAGAGCCATTTGCTTTGCTTGTTATAGTCTAATGTTCGCTAGCTAACATTGAACCTGGTTGGTTGGCTGCTTGCAGATTCATGCAGGGTAGTAACGTCATGTTTGAGATGATGGTTCATTGTTTAGCTAGCTAGCTACATGTCTTAACAAAAGACTCTACTATGCAAGTATCCATTTCAATAGAATGTCACTGCGACAAATGTTGATAGACATAGCTGGTAAATTCCCTCTGGCTATCTCCTCCATTTTCAGATTACGGGTAAGATAGTCTAGCTAGCTACATTTTCAGATATTACATGTTTTAATTTTGACAGAAAGTCATTTTAATTTCAAGTTAAAGTGTACTGTTAGCTAGCTAGCTAATGTTAGCTGGCTGGCTCGCTAGCTAACGTTATGTGTATGATCTTATTATTTGTTTCTCAGAGCTATTTGCTTTGCTAGTTATAGCCTAATGTTAGCTAGCTAACATTGAACCTGCTTGGTTAGCTACCTGCAGATTCATGCAGGGTAGTAAGATCATGAGTTGGGATTATGGTTCATTGTTTAGCTAGCTAACTACATGTCTTAACAAAAGACGGTGGTCAGTGAGCTGTTCTCATATTTGTGTCTGGAAGTAGCTAGCAAGCTAGCCAACGTTGGCCAGTCAGCTTGGGTGCTTGACTGCTGTTGTTAGCGCAAAATGATCGGATCAACCCTTAAAGAGATGGGTGGGGCTAAAGCTTAAGAGGGTGTGAAGGATGCTGAATGGGTGTAGACAAAGAAGAGCTCTCCAGTAGGTACCAAAACATTCAAAGGACATTTTCTCAAAAATGAGGGTACAAGTTTATCAACTTTCAAAGCAGAATTACTTTCCCATTGTTCCTCAAATGCAGTGTACGATCTAACATTTTGTAGCTCTGTGTCTCTGCTATTAGCCAACGTAAAAAACACAATTTCAAATTTTGCTACATCAGACCTAATCAAGGCGGTCGGTCACAAATGGGTTGCACAATATTAGACTTTATTTGTTGAGTGACAACCAATGTTACAGTTGAAGTCGGAAGTTTACATACACCTTAGCAAAATACATTTAAACTCAGTTTTTCACATTTGCTGAAATTTAATTATAGTAAAGTTTCCCTGTCTTAGGTCAGTTAGGATCACCTCTATATTTTAAGAATGTGAAATGTCAGAATAATAGTAGAGAGAATTATTTATTTCAGCTTTTATTTCTTTCATCACATTCCCAGTAGGTCAGAAGTTTGCATACACTCAATAAGAATTTGGTAGCAATGCCTTTAAATTGTTTAACTTGGGTCAAACATTTTGGGTAGCCTTCCAAGAGCGTCCCACAACAAGTTGGGTGAATTTTGGCCCATTCCTCCTGACAGAGCTGGTGTAACTGAGTCAGGTTTGTAGGCCTCCTTGCTCGCACGCGCTTTTTCAGTTCTGCCCACAAATTTTCTATGGGATTGAGGTCAGGGCTTTGTGATGGCCACTCCAATACTTTGACTTTGTTATCCTTAAGCCATTTCGCCACCAATTTAGCTTGAAATAATCAGTTGACTGAGTAAACTTGGTACTTACTACCATACCCCGTTCAAAGGAACTTAAATCTTTTGTCTTGCCCATTCACTCTCTGAATGGTACACATACACAATCCATATCTCAATTGTCTCAAGGCTTAAAAATCCTTCTTTATCGTGTCTCCTCCCCTTCATCTACACTAAATGCAAAAGTTCATTGTATATGCACTACGTCATCATGCACAGCCTTTTATCTGCAACAAGTCCATTTGATGTAAATCCATCTCTGGTGGGAAAATGCGCATATTGTTTTTATGTGGATTTTAAGAATATTCACATAAAAAAAATTCTGCAATTGGATGGAAACCTAGCTAACATTAAAGGAATTAGTGTGTGGTTTTTATTGCTTGTGCTAACAGTTGATTTTATCAGAATATAGAGCACACCCTCACAACTGTGTGGCTTTTCGATTCAATTCACAGAAATAAATATATATATGTGCATGTGTGATGGTGTAGACTTATAGAGATACTGTATATTACTCTTCATGTTTCAGACATGTTTGAACCTAGAAAATAAATAGTTCATATTATATTTGGCACAGAACAGAAACATATATCGTTTTGGTGAAAACAGCAGATTTTAAGGACTTGGCTGCTCACGACAAACGACAGAACCACATAACTGCGGATAATTATCCCAACATCCATAACATTTAGCAACTCAGCATTTCATTAAGGTCCTGCTCATATTTTCTTTAAAGTCCCTTTGATTGTGTTTGACTTGAGCAATAACCAAATCCGTTGGACCGCAGTCTATCTGTGCTCGCCTGTAACTCAAACCAACACTGCTTACGTTCAATGCGGCATCTGGCTTTCACATTACATTTGAGGCTGGCTTTTTGAGGTGCCTCTCAAATGTGTTGGAATTAAATTAAAACCTGCCTAGGCGAACTGGACATTTTCCAAGACTGCATTTCACACACCATAAACACTAGAGAAATGTTTAAACATATCATAACCTAAAAGGCTGTAGCCAGGCTTTTCAGATTTGCCGGGCAGCATCGTGCATTTAAAGATCCCCCCAAAAAATAACAAGCTGTTTTGCATTTGAAAGAAAACGGGAGGCACTGAATTCCCCTGAATTTATGGTTGTGGAAATCAAAAGTTTTATTTTTTATTATTTTACATCTTCTCGATATTTCAAATTGACTTTAAGATTGCTTCAGTCGTGCAGACTAGATAACTCTCTGGATGCGTGTGAATACATTACTGTAAATGATGACTGCAATGATTAAAATCCACAGAAATGAGAAAAGTAGATATTTCTCATAGGAAAGTAATTGAGATGTAAATGCAGAGTTAATGTATACAGTAGTCTGACTTCCTTGCATATGCTCCAGGACCCTGTTATTGGAACATTGTCATAATCTTCTGTTTCAATTAACACCACAGCTTACGTGGTGCGCTGCACACCAAACATCTGATTACATTTCTTCAGCTTGTTTATGCTATGTACAATTCAATCAGATGAACTAGACGATAGTAGGATGAAAACAAGATTAGCGACACAGCATCTACAAAACCGCCGTAGGTTTTCACACACAATGTATTCATGTAAAACCAAAAAAAGCAAAACAGGAAATGTCTATGAACCACAAAGCACAGAATGTTTTGAGATACGTTTCTCAACAGAGAGGCCCCAATCTAGAATCCAAATCCTCCAAATCCATTCCTAATGCCGTAATATCAAATAGAGTTATCAAATTGAGGTTAACATCAGGTTTGCCCTCTGACTAAGTCCTGAAAACAAATGCTTCCTAAGCCCCAAAGTCCATGTCAAATATGCGCAAGCTGTGCCCAAGCGATTTTACAGTAAAACCATCATCTCGTTTGCGGCTCAAGCAAAACTGGTGTACGATATGTGAGCAGATATGATTATATAACATAATAAGATAACAAATCTGTTTAAACTAAGCAGGGGGGACAGAGAGCCCATTCAGAACCATGGCCCGTCTTATTATTCCTTTCCAAATCTAATCCTGTCAGACAATAAACAACATAAATGCTTCTAATAGGATTAAAGGCCTGTGAAATATGTCTGGAAGGGAGGAGAGAGAATAGAAAGACTATTTTACTTAAGCAGGGTTAAACACACAAAGGCAAAGCATCCATAGAAAGTGAGTGTGAGGCTCTCGACTGGAGGTGTCCACGCCCAGTGGTTCTCCAAATAGAGACTCATGGATAACACCTCGGCTTGGCAAGGTCAGGGCTAAACACTGGGATGTGGCTTGAAATATCACTGCAGGGTTTACTTGGTGGGTCACTAGAACATTCCTGAAGATTAAAAAGGGTCAAAACACAGGGTCAGTGTTTTAAGGGCAAATACTAGGAAAATTTCATCTGAATATGTTTTTGTTTTTTTACTTTCCCTGTTATCAAACGGACTTCAACACATGTCAGTGTTCGTGTATTTTTGAAAATTCACACAACTGCCACTTTACAGTACAGCGTTGGTTATGGACATATTACCATATTTGCCTTGGCAGTAGACCTGCCTCTCCATGTGAGGTTATGTGGCTCCGTGGAGAGTTCCAGAATTACTGACAGCCAGCAATATGCAGATACAGTCATATTTACACACATTGGAATACAGTGTGTGAGTAAAATAACATTTTACAGTTAGCAGGAAAGACAAAGCTGAAGGCCTAAATGAAAGAAATAGAGAGTACAACCATAATTCTAGCTGTCACTTTACATTAGGGCAGATATTACTCCACAGTACACACACACAACACTTCCCTGTAATGGAGTACAGACCAGGCCGGGGTGTGTGATGAACGGTCTCGTGCCTCCCCTCCACAGGACCACCTACCCAGCCTGGAAAACAGGTCACGCACCTGGAAGTGGTCAGGGTGGCTAACGCTAACAAACTATGGGTGATTAAGAATGGCCTTTAGCCAAGACCTGGGCCAACACCACCAGGGCCAAGAGCAAGGGAGGTGTGTGTGTTGGGGGGGTGGGGTGAGTAGAGTTGATATATTCACAGACCACCCCTCAACCCTTACCTACCACCTTTGAAATGTACCCCCACCCACAGACTAACTCCTGTTTGCCTAGGGGATACAGAGCCAAGATGAGGGAGGACAGGAGGGATACATCCCTAGTGTCATTACAATGGTCTTGACAAGTAATATACTGGATGAATTCACATTCTGTGAAGTACATGTCAGTAAAAATGAAGGCCATATCAGTTCTATAAAAACACATACGATATGATGTGAAATAGCAGCTTTCCAGATTTTTCCACAAAGTATTACGGACATCACCCCCATCACAAAAAAGCTCCGAACTAAATGTACTGTGCTCAATGATGTGTTTCCTCCCCAAGGAGGATTCTTTGTTCTCCACTGAAAGTCAACGATGGATGTACAGTATGTGAAGGTCTGCTATTCCTGTGGTGTGGAGGAGTGCTCAGATGATTGAGGCTCAGACCAAACACACACACCCAGACACGCATAGACACACACACCCATACGCACATGCACAAACACAAGCACACAGTAGCGAAATTCAAAAAATATTTTTGAGAAATATTTAACTTTCACACATTAACAAGTCCAATACAGCAAATAAAAGATACACATCTTGTGAATCCAGTCAACATGTCCGATGTTTTAAATGTTTTACAGCGAAAACACCACATATATTTATGTTAGCTCACTACCAAATACAAAAAAGGACAGACATTTTTCACAGCACAGGTAGCATGCACAAAGCCAACCTAACTAACCAAGAACCAACCAAACTAACCAAGAAACAACTTCATCAGATGACAGTCTTATAACATGTTATACAATAAATCTATGTTTTGTTCGAAAAATGTGCATATTTGAGGTATAAATCAGTTTTACATTGCAGCTACCATCACAGCTACCGTCAGAAATAGCACAGAAGCAGCCAGAGTAATTACAGACACCAACGTGAAATACCTAAATACTCATCATAAAACATTTCTGAAAAATACATGGTGTACAGCAAATGAAAGACAGGCATCTTGTGATTCCAGCCAATATTTCCGATTTCTTAAGTGTTTTACAGCGAAAACACAATATAGCATTCAATCAATCAATCAATCAAGTTTATTTTATATAGCCCTTCGTACATCAGCTAATATCTCGAAGTGCTGTACAGAAACCCAGCCTAAAACCCCAAACAGCAAGCAATGCAGGTGTAGAAGCACGGTGGCTAGGAAAAACTCCCTAGAAAGGCCAAAACCTAGGAAGAAACCTAGAGAGGAACCAGGCTATGAGGGGTGGCCAATCCTCTTCTGGCTGTGCCGGGTGGAGATTATAACAGAACATGGCCAAGATTTTCAAAATGTTCATAAATGACAAGCATGGTCAAATAATAATCAAGAATAAATGTCAGTTGGCTTTTCATAGCCGATAATTAAGAGTTGAAAACAGCAGGTCTGGGACAGGTAGGGGTTCCATAGCATTATATTAGCGTACCACAATAGCCAGAAACACAAGCCATTTACCAGCAGCAAAGGTTAGCGATCGTAACAAACCAGCAAAAGATATATAATTTTTGACTAACCTTGATAAGCTTCATCAGATGACAGTCCTATAACATCAGGTTATACATACACTTATGTTTTGTTCGAAAATGTGCATATTTAGAGCTGAAATCAGTGGTTATACATTATGCTAACGTAGCATCTTTTTCCCACAACGTCCGGATATTTTTCTGACACTCACATATTCTGACCAAATAACTATTCATAAACATTACTAAAAAAATACATGTTGTATAGGAAATGATAGATACACTAGTTCTTAATGCAATCGCCGTGTTAGAATTCTAAAAATAACTTCATTACGACATGCAGTTTACGTTATGGCGAGAGCGTGCCCAAAATCTGGGCGCAAACTACTAGTTCACATGTTCGACAGATATATGAAATAGCATCATAAAATGGGTCCTACTTTTGATGATCTTCCATCAGAATGTTGTACAAGGGGTCCTTTGTCCAGAACAATCGTTGTTTGGATTTAGAATGTCCTCTTCTCCAGTCAATTAGCACGGAAAGCTAGCAAAGTGGCGCGAAGCTCTCCTTCCTGAACAAACGCAGACAAAGCAACACGCCTAACGTCCCGAAAAAAATTCAATAATCTAATAAAACTATATTGAAAAAACATACTTTACGATGATATTGTCACATGTATCACATAAAATCAAAGCCGGAGATATTAGTCGTCTATAACGACAGCTTTACAGAAGGCAATACCAGGTCCCTTCTCGCGCGTTCCAGAAAACAGGAAATTGGGGTCACGTCATGCCAAGAGCTTTTATTCGACCTCAGATCATGTTATACACTCCATTTCTTCTCTCACTGCCTGTTGACATCTAGTGGAAGGCGTATGAAGTGCATGTATACTAATAAATATCAAGCACATTTATAGGCAGGCCCTAGAACAGAGCATCGATTTCAGATTTTCCACTTCCTATCAGGAAGTTTTCTGCAAAATGAGTTCTGTTTTACTCACATATATAATTCAAACAGTTTTAGAAACTAGAGAGTGTTTTCTATCCAATAGTAATAATAATATGCATATTGTACGAGCAAGAATAGAGTACGAGGCCGTTTAAATTGGGCACGATTTTCCCCCAAAGTGTAAATAGCGCACTCTATCCTCAACAGGATCGGCCATCCAAGCCCCTTCTGGTATTGTCTGTGCAAGTTGTGTTCTGCAAAAAAATGTACATTTCTGAGAAGAACTAGAGGGATGAGAGAAAGAGGGATGAGTTGAAAAACGGAGGAAAGATTGCCTTTCAGTTTTTTGGACGGCGGACAAACATGTTTCCAATTGTTTGTGCTGTAGATCACATTGTGCTCCACAATGCCTCCCCTCCCATCAACCTGCAGTCTACTGACACCTCCCACTGTGACATATTCATTATAAGTTCCTGTATACAGGCCTATCCCTAGCCATGAATACATAATGCCCAAAATGAGTCATATTCACAGAACCGATGCCCAGCAGTGAATAAATACAACCTATCCATCACACACGGACCAGTAAAAAATGTATGCGAGTCCACAGAGGCTGGAGAGGGGAGGGGGAGGAGGGGGTCTGGGGTAGGGCTAGCCAAAGGGGTGACGGGAAATGATTAGGCTTTATTTTAAGAAAGTGGGTGGGCAAGGATCATCACAATGCCACACTAAGGTCCTCCATGGTTGAAGAGAGAGGGACAGGCAGTAACAAAAGCATACGTATGCATCAGATGCATATCAACCTGCAAGGTGCGCAAACATACTTGATAAATACATGTTTGATAAATACATGTTTGATAAATACATGCTTTATAAATACATGTTTGATAAATACATGCTTGATAAATACATGTTTGATAAATACATGTTGATAAATACATGTTTGATAAATACATGTTTGATAAATACATGTTTGATAAATACATGTTTGATAAATACATGCTTTATAAATACATGTTGATAAATACATGTTTGATAAATACATGCTTGATAAATACATGCTTGATAAATACATGTTTGATAAATACATGCGGGATAAATACATGCTTGATAAATACATGTTTGATAAATACATGTTTGATAAATACATGTTTGATAAATTCATGTTTGATAAATACATGCTTGATAAAAACATGTTTGATAAATACTTGATAAATAGTACATAAACTCTTGGAAATAATTAATTGCATGAAGAAATATTCATGGAAATATATAATTTTCAAAAAATAACAATAATTATTTGTTTAGAGTCAAGGATATGTTTTGTTTTAGTCCTAGAAAAAACATAGGCCTATAGCCAATTGTGTTTCCCTAACAATAAAAACATGACAGTGTAATCCACTTGATCAACTTTATTTGTAGATTTGATTAGTAATAGAGTTATAGTAATTAAAAGTTACAGCTTCTTTTGACAAAGTAGAAAAGATGATAATATTAATTATATAACCAGCCAGGTGACAGGTGAAGTGATTTACTGTATTCCTAAACAAAAGCACCAGTGCATGAACAATTGTAAAGGATGAATTGCATAAAGAAATATTAGTGGAACTATATTCATGACAAGATATAAAAACAGTCATTTGCTGGTTGCATCAGACAAGTATAAAGGTTTTGTGCCTTCATACTTGTGCCTTTATGCATGAATCAATCGCATCTTCTCTTTATGCTTTGTGTGAGCAAGCCCCACAAACAAATCGGTTGCACTGCACACAGTTTTCATGGGCCTTGCTTCGTGTGCACCTGCCGACATGACATGTTGTCTTATTTTTCCAGAGTGGGAGCTGTGGTGCATGGGGAAGAGGGAGAGCAGGACCTGCTGCCTGCTTGGAGCTGTGGTACTTGGGGAAGAGTGAGAGCAGGACCTGATGCCTTGGCGGCCTGCTTGGAGCTGTGGTGCTTGGGGAAGAGGGAGAGCAGGACCTGCTGCCTTGGCGGCCTGCTTGGAGCTGTGGTGATTGGGGAAGTGGGAGAGCAGGACCTGCTGCCTTGGCGGCCTGCTTGGAGCTGTGGTGATTGGGGAAGAGGGAGAGCAGGACCTGCTGCCTTGGCGGCCTGCTTGGAGCTGTGGTGATTGGGGAAGAGGGAGAGCAGGACCTGCTGCCTGCTTGGAGCTGTGGTGCTTGGGGAAGAGGGAGAGCAGGACCTGCTGCCTTGGCGGCCTGCTTGGAGCTGTGGTGCTTGGGGAAGAGGGAGAGCAGGACCTGCTGCCTGCTTGGAGCTGTGGTACTTGGGGAAGAGGGAGAGCAGGACCTGCTGCCTTGGCGGCCTGCTTGGAGCTGTGGTGCTTGGGGAAGAGGGAGAGCAGGACCTGCTGCCTGCTTGGAGCTGTGGTACTTGGGGAAGAGGGAGAGCAGGACCTGCTGCCTTGGCGGCCTGCTTGGCGGCTGTAGCTTCTTTTTTGGCGTTCATGTGGTTCTCACGAAGCTCACCTGCCAGATCCAGTGGGATGCATGGTGCTGAGGATGGGAACACTCATATTTATTTAACATCTGTACACCGTGAGTGTTGCTTTACCACACTCCATCACTGATGTGGAGTACAGCTCCGCTGGTATGTTGTTTTGCGCAGAGGGGGGCAGCTCCCGTCTTTGTTTGTTCACTGTTCCGAGCAGGCTAGTCTTCTTTGCAATCAACTTGTCTGCCAGGGAAATTGATGTGAAGAAGTTGTCCATGGTCACATTTCTGCCTTTGCCCATATAAGGCTCCACGAGTCTCAAAACCACAGTCGCTCACTCGCTGGCCTGGTTTCAGCTTTCCCCAGAAATGGAAAGCCATTGAGAAAATACTTGGTTTCAACATCGGCGGCTAACCAAAACTTAACTGAAGTCACATGCACCATTATCAGTTTCCATCATATTTTAATTTGACGTTTATTAGGTAACTAGTTTTTCTTAGTAACCAGAGCAATTCTGCCGCGCAAGTGGTCATGTGTTGAATGCATGGACAGCACAAATATTATTGGAAAAAGAGCTGCACCTCTTGAATTTTGAGAGTTATTTGACAAAGGTACTGTATGTGTCATAGAAACATCAGAATTTGCTCTTTCAGATACTATATGGAAATCACAATGTTTTACCTGCATGTGACTCGGAAAGGAGGATTTGATAAAGCCATGCTCCTTTCCTTGCATCTGTCAATTACAAGATGCGCCCATCTCTTCATGTACAATTTAACAAATGATAGGCTTAATATTGTCACTCATCAGATTATTGTCAATGTAATCTTGTCCATAGGCTAACTCTTATTATGTGTGAAATTAGTTTTGCTATAGTTTAGGTGTAGTTTCGATGGGCCGGCTATGCAGGCTGACTGGCATCGTTTGTTTCCCACTCATCAACTTGGATAGAGTCAAGGATAAGTTTACATTATTCTAAAGGCCTACTGCAACACATAGCATGTTCTCGTTTCCCCTTGCAATAAATTTGATTAGTAATAGTTACAGTAAATAAAACAGTCCTGCTACAGGTTGAAAAATGGTCCTGCTGAAACTGTATCAGATGTCTGAGTAATGATAGGCTATAAAAGCTAAGCTGTCTATAAAGTCACCTAATCAGAAATCAAGCCACATAATTGGCTGTGTTCCTACAATGGGAAGCAGTTAAGGTTTTAGTAAGTGGAACTGCCATAACAATATGTAATAGAGGGTCCTAGAGGCCTATTCTGAACTGTCATAATCCTCCTTCTTTTCTCCTTGTCTTGAAAGACAACCTTTCAACCTTCCTTTAGATGAGTATTCACTGTCAGGAATACAAGTTCATCCATGCATTGTATCTTCTC
The DNA here is from genome assembly GCF_016432855.1 of Salvelinus namaycush. Classification (NCBI taxonomy): domain Eukaryota; kingdom Metazoa; phylum Chordata; class Actinopteri; order Salmoniformes; family Salmonidae; genus Salvelinus; species Salvelinus namaycush. The sequence goes on from NC_052307.1 coordinate 68,511,210, forward strand.
ACCTCTCTGGTTAGTTGTTACGTATAGCTTACCTGTCTGGTGTAATGTTCTGACATTCCAGAATCCAATTGTCACTCTTGAATTGAGCTGTAGCACACTTTTTATCCTGTGCGCTGTCAGGTGAGTTTGACACCAGGGATTCATGGGCATCTGTTTAGGGTTGTCTGTTTGGCTCAGACCTGTGGAGGAGAATGAACCAGGAGGTCATCAGCAGTGTAACCAGAAGAAGAACATGAAGATGAAAAGACATTAAAGCCATGCACTGGATTACAACCCACATGGAAAAAGAACACAGGAGACCAAAAACCTACTGAAGACCCCACTCTGCAAGAACTGAGTAACCCAGGGATCTCCTGGGAAGAGGCAAAAGCCCTTGAAGAGAAGAGAATGAGGTGGAGAGCCATGGTGGACACCCGATGATCCCAAAAAGCCCAAGAGGACTGAGCCGAAGTAAGTCAAGTCATCCCTACATTTCCTCAATCGTTTTCCATCCTCATCATCCAAGCATACACTACCCATCCCTCTCTACTGCAAACAGCCCACTACTCCTCTCCATCCCTCCCCGGCCTACTCACCGCCACTGCACTCCTCCGTCCTTCTTCATCTATCTATTTGGCCGATCCACCCAGCCCCCCCAGAGCTGCTTCTCCCTCTCTCTGTTAATGCTCCTCCTGCTCCTCATGTCTGTTAAGTCAGCATGACATTTTATGACACCCGGTTATTAAAAAACAGTTTCTATTATGTGCAAGGGGAAGTGGAAATAGCTATGCTCATACAAGGTAATTAGGGGCGAGCAGGAGAGGGGATATTTATGATTGCAGGGGGAGAGCAGAGGGAGAGAGCAGGGGAATTGGTGGGTAATGTCCTGCTGTCAGTAACACTTTTCCCCTTAACTCCTAACACAACACAGTTAACGTGGGAATGGCTCTAAATCTCATTTGTAATTCACGATTCCCATGAATCATTTCCCATTCATCTCGCTCATTTGTGAGTTAAGTGAACAATGCACCTTACGAGGCTTCTATTCGTGAAAGTAGTGCTTGTCACAACTTCCGCCGAAGTTGGTGCCTCTCCTTGTTCGGGCGGCGTTCGGCGGTTGACGTCACCGGTTTTCTAGCCGCCATCAATCTACGTTTCATTGTCCATTTGTTTTGTCTTTATTGTACACACCTGGTTTCCATTACATTATTATTTATTGCCTATTTAACCCTCTGGTTCCCACATAGTTTTGTGCGTGTTTGTTCTGTGTTTAGCAGTTGCTACTATTTTGTGAGCTGGATTGTTTTCCCTGCGTGGAATTTACTTTGTTGTCGTCTTGAGTAAAAGTCCGTTATTACTCATCCTCTATGTCCTGCGCCTGACTCCGTCCCACCTGCTGCACATCGACCCTTTACAGAAACACGCACCTAAAATATGGAGTCAGCAGGTGCACCCAGTCCTCCGTTACCTGTGGAGGAGCGCGTCCAGCAGCATGCGACGATACTACAAAATCTTGGCACAGCCATGGATCGCGTGCTGCACACCATGGAGCGATGGGAGAGAGGGGGTTTTCCCACACCCCCATCAACTTCAGCCCAGCCCACACCGCTGTCCACCCCTCCGTCACCTGAACCCAGTGGGATTCAGCTCTCGCTCCCGAGGGCATATGATGGGACGGCTGCCGGGTGCCAGGGGTTCCTGCTCCAGTTGGAGCTCTACCTGGCGACCGTCCACCCGGCTCCCTCGGGACACGAGAGCGTGCCCGCCCTCATCTCCTGTTTGTCGGGGAGAGCATTTGAGTGGGCTAACGCCGTATGGGAGAGAGAAGGCGCAGCGTTGGTCCACTATGAGGATTTCACCCGCCGCTTCCGGGCGGTCTTCGATCATCCACCTGAGGGGAGAGCGGCGAGGGAACGTTTGTTTCATCTTAGACAGAGGATGAGGAGCGCACAGGACTTTGCACTGGACTTCAGGACCCTGGAAGCCAGCGCGGGATGGAATGAAAGGGCCCTGATTGACCATTACCGGTGCAGTCTACGGGAGGACGTTCGTCGGGAGCTGGCATGCAGGGACACCACCCTTACCCTCGACCAGCTGGTGGATTTATCCATCCGGCTGGATAACCTGTTGGCCACCCGCGGAGGTCCGGATCGGGGCAAGGCAAATTTCATCCCCCAGCACCTCCGATCCTACACCTATGGAGCTCGGAGGTGCTGCTCTGAGGGTGACCGGAAGGGGGGGCCATTTCCTGCACCACATGTGGCCGCAGAGGGCACACTGCTGGTCGGTGCTGGTGTAACCAATATGAAATGGCTAGCTAGTTAGCGGTGGTGCGCGCTAATAGCGTTTCAATTGGTGACGGCACTCGCTCTGAGACCTTGAAGTAGTTGTTCTCCTTGCGAGGAGAGAGACGGAAGCTATACTGTTACATTGGTGCCATGACCCAGATCACTGGTTGCTGCGGAAAAGGAGGAGGTCAAAAGGGGGGTGAGTGTAACCGATATGAAATGGTTAGCGGTGGTGAGCGCTAATAGCGTTTCAGTCGGTGCCGTCACTCGCTCTGAGTCCTTGAAGTAGTTGTTCCCCTTGCTCTGCAAGGGCCGTGGCTTTTGTGGTGCGATGGGTAACAATGCTTCGTGGGTGTCAGATGTTGATGTGTGCAGAGGGTCCCTGGTTTGAGCCCAGGTAGGGGCGAGGAGAGGGACGGAAGCTATACTGTTACACTGGGGAGGTTCCCCAGGGAGTCGAGGCAGCAGGCAGGGCAATGGTGGATCATCCCACGTGAGTAGGCACCCAACTCACCCAGAGCTCCCTGTTGCGCACATGTGTGTGTGTATAGAATTTCCTGAGTTTTCCCTGCATTCCCAGCATAAGGCGCTAGTAGATTCAGGCGCAGCTGGGAACTTTATTGACCGTTCATTTGCACTTAGATTAGGGATCCCTATTGTTCCTGTTGATGTGCCCTTCCCTGTATATGCCTTAGACAGTCTTCCTTTAGGGTCGGGGTTGATAAGGGAGGCCACTGCTCCACTATGTATGATAACGCAAGAGGGTCATGAGGAGAGAATTAGTCTCTTCCTGATTGATTCTCCTGCGTTTCCCGTGGTGTTGGGCCTTCCCTGGTTGGCCTATCATGACCCCACTATTTCGTGGCAACAGAGGGCTCTCAAGGGATGGTCACATAAGTGCTTAGGGAGGTGTGTAGGTGTTTCCATCGGTGCGACTACGGTGGAGAGTCCAGACCAGGTCTCCACCGTGCACATCCCCTCTGAATATACCGATTTGGCTCTCGCTTTCTGTAAGAAGAAGGCAACTCAACTACCACCCCATCGACGGGGGGATTGTGCGATAAATCTCCTGGTAGACGCAGCACTTCCCAGGAGTCACGTGTATCCTCTGTCACAGGAGGAGACTGCGGCTATGGAAACATATGTCTCCGAATCTCTGGGGCAGGGATACATTCGGCCTTCCACTTCACCTGCCTCCTCGAGTTTCTTTTTTGTGGAGAAGAAGGACGGTGGTTTACGCCCGTATATTGACTATCGAGGTATCCATCAGATCACTGTGAGGTACAGTTACCCGCTGCCAGTGAGATCGAGTCAATGCACGGGGCGCACTTCTTCACAAAATTGGATCTCAGGAGCGCGTACAATCTGATGCGTATCCGGGGGGGATGAGTGGAAGACGGCATTTAGTACCACCTCTGGGCACTATGAGTACCTTGTCATGCCGTACGGGTTGATGAATGCTCCATCAGTCTTCCAATCCTTTGTAGACGGGATTTTCCGGGACCTGCACGGGCAGGGTGTAGTGGTGTATATCGATGACATTCTGATATACTCCGCTACACGCGCCGAGCATGTGTCCCTGGTGCGCAAAGTGCTTGGTCGACTGTTGGAGCATGACCTGTATGTGAAGGCTGAGAAATGTCTGTTCTTTCAACAATCCGTCTCCTTCCTAGGGTACCGCCTTTCCACGTCAGGGGTGGAGATGGAAAGTGATCTCATTTCAGCCATGTGTATTTGGCCGACTCCAACCACGGTAAAGGAGGTGCAGTGGTTCTTAGGGTTTGCCAACTACTTTATCCGGGGCTTTGGTCAGGTTGCGGCTCCCATTACCTCACAAATTAAGGGGGGACCGGTGCGACTGCAGTGGTCAGCTGGGGCGGACAGGGCTTTGGTCACCTGAAGGCTCTGTTTACCCAGGCTCCCGTGCTGGCTCATCCCGATACCTCCTTGGCATTTATAGTGGAGGTGGACGCGTCCGAGTCTGGGATAGGTGCTGTGCTGTCTCAGCGCTCTGGTACGCCACCCAAACTCCGCCCCTGTGCTATCTTTTCGAAAAAGCTCAGCTCAGCGGAGCATAACTATGATGTGGGGGATCGGGAGCTACTGGCTGTCGTAAAGGCTCTGAAAGCTTGGAGGCGTTGGCTTGAGGGGGCTAAACACCCTTTCCTCATCTAGACTGACCACCGCAATCTGGAGTACATCCGGGCGGCGAGGAGATTGAACCCTCGCCAGGCAAGGTGGGCCATGTATTTCACCCGTTTTGTTTTCACCCTATCCTACAGAACAGGTTCCCAGAACGCGAAGACAGATGCACTGTTCCAGATGTATGACACAGAGGAGCGGACCATGGATCCCACTCCCATACTTCCAGCTTCTTGCATGGTGGCACCGGTGGTGTGGGAGCTGGACGTGGACATCGAGCGGACGTTACGTACAGAGCCCACTCCCATCCAGTGTCCAGCTGGGCGACTGTACGTTCCATCTGCTGTCCGCAACCGTTTGCTCTATTGGGTCCACACGTCCCCTTCCTCTGGTCACCCTGGCATCGGTAGGACGGTGCGCTGTCTTAGTGGGAAGTACTGGTGGCCCACTTTAGCTAAGGACGTGAGGGTTTATGTTCCCTCCTGCTCGGTGTGCGCCCAGTGCAAATCACCTTGACACCTGCCCAGAGGGAATTTACAACCCCTACCCGTTACACAACGGCCGTGGACACACCTATCGGTGGATTTCGTGACGGATCTTCCTCCGTCACAGGGAAACACCACGATCCTGGTCGTTGTGGATCGGTTTTCTAAGTCCTGCCGTCTCCTTCCTTTGCCCGGTCTCCCTACAGCTCTACAGGCTGCGGAGGCCCTGTTCACCCACGTCTTCCGACACTACGGGGTGCCTGAGGATATAGTTTCTGATCGGGGTCCCCAGTTCACGTCTAGGGTCTGGAGGGCGTTTATGGAACATCTGGGGGTCTCGGTCAGCATCACATCAGGTTTTCACCCCGAGAGTAACGGGCAGGTGGAGAGTGTTAACCAGGATGTGGGTAGGTTTCTGCGGTCCTATTGCCAGGACCGGCTGGGGGAGTGGGCGGCTTTCACTGGGCAGAGATGGCCCAAAACTCCCTCCGCCACTCCTCCACTAACCTATCTCCTTTTCAGTGTGTACTAGGTTATCAGCCGGTCCTGGCACCGTGGCATCAGAGCCAGATCGAGGCACCCGAGGTGGATGAATGGTTTCGGCGCTCGGAGGAGACATGGGACGCTGCCCATGTGCACCTGCAACGGGCAATCAGGCGTCAGAAGGCGAGCGCCAACCGCCACCGCAGTGAGGCCCTGGTGTATGCACCGGGGGACCGGGTCTGGCTCTCGACCCGAAACCTGCCCCTTCGCCTGCCCTGCCGGAAGCTGGGTCCACGGTTTGTGGGGCTATTTAAAGTCCTGAGGAGACTGAACAAGGTTTGTTATAGGTTAACGCTCCCCCTGATTACCGTATTAACCCCTCGTTCCATGTGTCTCTCCTCAGGCCGGTGGTGGCTGGTCCGCTCCAGGAGTCTGAGGTGCGGGAGGTTCCTCCGCCCCCTCTGGACATCAAGGGGGCCCCGGCTTATACTGTTCGAGCCATCATGGACTCAAGGAGTCGGGCGAGGGGCCTTCAGTACCTCGTGGAGTGGGAGGGGTACGGTCCGGAGGAGAGATGCTGGGTGCCGGTGGAGGACATCCTGGACCCTTCGTTACTGCAGGAATTTCACCGTCTCCACTCGGATCGTCCTGCGCCTCGTCCTCTGGGTCGTCCCCGAGTCTGGTGTCGGCGCGCTCAAGGGGGGGTACTGTCACAACTTCCAACTTCCGGTCGACGTCACCGGTTTTCTAGCCGCCACCTGTTTTCTAGCCGCCACCGATCTACGTTTCATTGTCCATTTGTTTTGTCATTATTGTACACACCTGGTTTCCATTACATTATTATTTATTCCATATTTATCCCTCTGGTTCCCACATGGTTTTTTGCGTGTTTGTTCTGTGTTTAGCAGTCGCTACTATTTTGTGAGCTGGATTGTTTTTCCTGCGTGGAATTGATTTTGTTGTCGTCTTGAGTAAAAGTCCGTTATTACTCATCCTCTGTGTCCTGCGCCTGACTCCGTCCCACTTGCTGCACATCGACCCTTTACAGTGCTACTAATGTTTAGGGGAAACAGGACCTACATTTGATTCGGCCTGAACAAAAACAATGTTTTGTTTTGCTTGTTTCAGTGTTGGTCAGGACGTGAGCTGGGTGGGCTTTCTATGTTGTGTGTCTAGTTTGTCTGTTTCTGTGTTCAGCCTAATATGGTTCTCAATCAGAGGCAGCTGTCTATCGTTGTCCCTGATTGAGAATCATATATAGGTGGCTTGTTTTGTGTTGGGGATTTGTGGGTGGTTGTTTCCTGTCTCTGTGTTTTCATTGCACCAGCTAGGACTGTATCGGTAAGCCACATTTGTTATTTTGTATTTGTTTAGTGTTCAGTATTTTCGTAATTAAAATCATGTTGAACACGAGCTACGCTGCGTCTTGGTCCGATCCCTGCTACACCTCCTCTTCTCATGAAGAGAGGGAAGGCTGCCGTTACAATTAGGCTAACTGTGCAAACAGACACACATGTGTCTTCATCATTGATCATAGTATCAGGTATGTAGGTAAGACCCAGATGCAGACACGTTGAATTAACGATGGTCTAATAATCCAACAGGGGCAGGAAATAGACAGGTCAAGGCAGGCAGGTATCAGTAAACCAGAGGTGGGGCAATGGTACTGGACGGCAGGTAGGCTCAGGGTCAGGGTAGGCAGAGGTCCTAAATCCAGAGGTGGGGCAAAGGTAACGGTGGGCAGGCAGGCTCAGGGTCAGGGGCAGGTCGAGTGGTCAGGCAGGCGGGTTCAGA